>NC_052035.1:14426125-14717848 GCF_015832195.1 Motacilla alba alba | reverse complement strand
AGCAGGGTGGGGTGGGCACACTCAGGGGTAAGTCACTTTGCTCCTGGTGTGTCATTAGCCCGGCAGAGCCACATCCAGCCCATAAACTCCACTCGGCAGCACAGCACCAGGCACATTCGTGATGCCACAGAAATGAAGGCTCACAATCAGAGCAGTGCTTCTTTCCCCCCTAGATTTTCTTTAGGCCTGTCCCCAAACAAAGCCCAGGCAGGTGATTTGTTGTTTAGCCACATGACATTTAAGCAGCACATTTAATACAGTTGCAGTTCATACTTTAAATTCAAACACAGCATCAATCCAACAATTTTTGGCAATTAAAAGGCAGCAATGGAGTGTCAGGAATCCAAGGAGACTCCGACCTAATTTACATGGTGTTGCTCTCAAAAGCTGGCAGCACAGAGTGCATCTTCTGAAAATGTTTCTCTTAGAAGCTGATGTTTATGATCACTCTCAGCTTGGCACAAAAACATTCTTCTAAACATTTACATTTCACATACTTTAGGACAGTTGAAAAATGTTGGCTTGCAGTTATCCCCAGTGCAGAGAGGCTGTGAGGAATGTTATAGTAAAGCATTAATAGCCTTGTGCTTTTCTTGTTCTTTGATTTACTGTGGGGTAGTTTTTATCCTAGTTGTGCTCTTGATGTTGCCCGTGCTGAGTTGAGTTTCACTCAAACAACATGAGCCAGGGTTTATTTTTCTAGCTAAAAAACCCAAAGTCAATTAATTTATTAACAATACTTTATACTCATGTTATAGTCACCATTTGGAGGCATTCCCATTGGAATATATTTCCTAGATACTGTTGCAAAACTCCCCGGCAGAGTCGGAAAAGGAAAGTTTTCCAGGAGATGCATCCACGAAGGAAGGGCTGCTGCTGCTCTGTTTGCCCAAGCAATGCTGCCGAGTTCTGGTCTGCCTCTGGCTCTGATCACAACGCACAGAATCAGCAGCAAAATTAATAATACAGCACAGAGCCCCTGCTCAGTCCCTGTGGCTCCAAGGTCAGCACTTCCATGAGTAAGTGGCTCGCTTGGCGAAGGCATTCGCGCTCTGGCTGCTGTGGCACGGCGCTGGGAGCTCCCAGACAGTGCCATTAGCAGCTGGACTGACTGCTCCTTCCTGCTGCTCCCTCCTGCTCACGGATTGCCCAACCCCAGCCGACCTAATAGCACAGCAGAAAAGCTCAAAAAAAAAGGCTTGGCTTTACCCTTCCCCAGGAGAACTGTTTCCAAAGCTATGTTTTTAAAGTACAGCCACACTGCAGACTGGATGCGTATAAATGTGCTCAGTGTGTTCCCCACTCCACAAATCACTTCAGGATGTGCATGGACACAGTCAAATGGATTGGGACTGGCGCTTGGACCGCGACAAAGCCCCGAGCAGCGCCAGCTCCTGGGCAAGCCACTGACAGCTGACGGTACCTGGGGAGCGCAGGGTTGAGTAAGAACAAGAATGCCCCCAGACGAGTCATTTTCTGCAAATGCCTCCCTGCGGGCCCAGCCCGTCCCGAGGCAGGGCCAGTGCTGCTCGGGGATCCGCAGAGCAGCCCCGGTGCTGCGTGCTGGGCTCCTGGGTGCTGGCACTGCCGCTCTCCTGGAGCTGAGGACAGGCCCTGCTCAGGGCCACGGCGGCTCCGAGGCAGCAGCTTGGGCTCCTTCGTGGAGACGGGAGCCTGGTGAAGAGCTTTGCTCCGTGGCACTGGGGGAAAAGAATAAAATTTGCTGTATGCCTTGTTGGCAGCAGTAGCAGAGAACTCCAGGCAAGGGAATTTTACAAATTGTGAATACAAATTGTAGGTGTGAAGTCTTAATTGCTGCTCATAATTAGGCAACAATACAAACAAACCGTACACATATAATGCCCCTCATCAGAGGAATTCAGGCAGCTCAGGAAGCTCATTAAGGCTCATCGCGACATGGTGTTGTGGCAGCACTACAGGAGACCCCCTGAAGCAGCTGCAAAGCACCTCTCCGGGGCCGTGGCACAGAGCCTGGCACTGTCAGGTCAGGAATGTGCTCGTTCCAGCAGCTCCCGGAGCTCCCAGCGAGCCCAGGGCTCGTGGTGTTCAGGGAGAAGCTTTTATTCGGCAAGATAAAAGCTGGGACATTCTGGCTTACATCAAACTTGTTTGGGAATATTTGCAAACTCATGGAAACAAAAGACAATGTCTCTTGACAACACATTTTAGTGTAATTCTGTGCAAGAACACTCTCATTCCAGAATGAAAATGACCACACAAAGACTGACTCAAAACTAACTCCCTGCCAGCCTTTAGAAACTGAAAGTCCCATTTAAAGTTGAAGGCATTTGCAAAAAGCCCATGTTTTTATTTAGCTCGTTGTTTCCAGCCTGTTCCTCCCCCAGAGCAAGCGCCCCCCGTCCCAGCAGTCAGGGGGCTCCCCTCAAACAGAGCTCCCGAAATCAAGCACAGCCAACAGAACCTCCAGGTGCCCAGTGGCTCCCTTCAAGGTAAAAGTGAAGGCCTTTCCAGGGGTTTTCAGAATTTGAGCCTGAGGCTGGGAGAGGGGATGGAGCCGAGGGATTGCTGCACTCGCAGACAGGTGTCAGAACAGCAGCTAGCAGTCGAGGATCCCGTCCACACACGGTGGCACGGGCAGGGCTCTGCAGGAAACTGGGAACACCACAAGCCATAAGTTAATAGAGCCTGTGTGCAAGCAGTGTCTCCAGTGAGGCTAATAACTCAGTGTAAGGAAACAAAGGGAGCAGCTCAGAGTGGGTGGGAAGCAGCAGCCAGCAGGCTGGCTGGCAGGAAGGCAGAAATAATAAGGCACCTGGTTCCCAGGTAGGGCCAGAGGTGTACTTACAGAGGTCACACACCTTCTGGTCAATTAGGTCTAAACCCAGAGGAACCACTGCTAAATATCCATTGCTGCTGGCTTTGCTAAAAGTCAATTAGAGACCCATTTATATTATAAAACCTAATTTTAGGAAATAGAGGAGTGGAGAACTTCAAAGGGTTGTCCAAAGAAGGTTGGAGCACAGTGCATATTCAGCCTGGGAGCAGGGGATGCCAGTCTCCGAGCATGTGAGCATTCTTGGAGATTCCAGGGGACAGCATTTGAAAGACTGGCCTCTGGATGCAGAACTGAAGCCAGAATTGAAATATTTTATATTTGTTTACTTTACATTTCACTTGTTTACTTCCTCCCAGTCTAGTATCTAAATGTTCAATTTTAATTGTTTCTGAATAAACACTTGCTTTGCCTGGCCTTGGGGGAGAGGTGAGTGGAGCCAAAGCTGTGGAGCTCCAAGCCCGTGGAGACCCCAGGCAGAGGGAAAGCACCATGCACAGATAACCCTGAGCAGCCCCAGCACAGCTCCAGGAGCCTCTGCAGCAGGGCTGGGCTTGGCCAGCACGGGAGCTGGCGATGCCAGGCGTGCCAGGGGTGCCCTTGGTGGCACAGACAGGGCCCTTTCTGAGGCACAGGAGCCTCCCCAGGGCTTCTGCCAGTGGTGCTGTACAGCGAGGAGATCAAAGTCATACCAGGGGCTGGTGACAAAGCTGAAAAGAATCCGGACTGCCAGCTCCCTGTCCTAAATACCAAATGCGGTCCTGCCTTCCCCAGGATAAAAGCATAAGGAAAAATATCCTAAAAGCTTTCAAGAGGCAGTGTGGATTTTGCTGTTAAAAGGAGGAAACATTATCAAAGGATCAGAAAATTCCACAAAGTAACACAACAGTTACTATTGCAAAACTCTGGGGGATCTCTTCTGTGGGACGGAGTTTTCAGTGGCTCGGACTCACAGCAGTGTTTCTTCGTCCTCCACAGTCATAAATTCTTTTTCCTGTTTTGGATAAGTTCAATAAATTCAACTCTTTTGGCTTCAATGAGAGCCAGACCTTGCCCAAAATGTGATATTTTTATTGTCCTTTCCATAGAACATTTACGCTGTGTTTATCAGGTTCATTTCTCTCTTCATTAGAAGTTAATCACGGCACCATCAGCGCAGCTTTAATGTCATGAGAATCACACTCTGTAGGGTGCATCCTATGACTGCCTCAGAAATCTCTCCCTGTGGATATTTTGTCTCTGTGAAATAGTCTGGTTCCAACTATTCATCTTTGCCAAGAAGAACAATGTTACCAATTATTCCTACAGTGAAAAATAATCAGAACAATCGTTTGTTTTCTTGCAGTTGGTTGTACATGTCCTTCATCAGAAGAAATTCAGTTGTGAATTAGAAAAATCTTCTTGCACCTTCCCAGGCTCTTCAGTGTGTGCAGGGCTCATGGTATGTCTGTGCATCGGAGGAGTTGTTTTACCTGGGAGGTAGGAATTGTTCCAAGTCCGTACCTGCTGCAGATGTAATTCATTTTTATGAAGGAGACTGGCAGAAAGCCTATCTACAAAAAATCTCCAGCGTTATTATGTAGAGCGTAGAAGAGTTAACAGTGGCCCAGTAAAGGAACATAAAGGTGGTTTTGTCAAGAGAAAAGATCTGTCATTACTGAAAAGAAATGAGATGAAATTACTGGAAGAGCATTTCTGATCATGCAACCAAGGAAATGTAGAACAAAACTCCAGAGCACGGAGGGGCCTGTGAGTCCTAGCCTGGGAAGAAGGTACCACAGATCCTCCTTCAGAAAAGGGCATCTCAGAATCCAGGGCCTGAGCTCAGAAACCCGAACATTCTCACTAAAAACACACTCAGATCCTGCTCACGCACTGGGACACGAGCAGCTTTGGGAACTTGGCTCTGGGGCTCTGCCTGACCGTGCAATTCATACAAATAATTCCAGGGTGCCATCCCCTCGCGGCTCCTGGGGTCAGAGCAGATGCACTCCCAGGTCCCAGCACAGCTGCTCCCTGTGCACACTGGGGCAACAATCTGGCCGTGCTGACTTCTGCATTTATTTCATCTGAGCCCGGCGGGTGGGGAGGTGTTGTCCGAGGTGCTGAGTCCTCGCAGGTCACTGCAAAGCTGGAGCTGGCTACAGGTGCCACTGAAAAATCACATCGTTGGCTTAATCATCAGCAAAGTCTTCTTACCGAGAATTGCAGCTGGTATCCAGTGAAATCTGAGATAGCAGTTAGTTCTCAGTAACTAGCAATACCAGTTTTTCTAGAAAATTAATAAATGCAAATGTTAAGTGCTCTAAATTCACTTAATAAACAGGTCACCTGCAAAGATTTGTGGTTTTCGTTTGAACAGAGAATATAAATAGAAGAGGAAATGGAAAGCCTGATACTTGGTGTCCAATAAAGCCCACGATGTGGCCAAGCTTTTGCAGGGCTCACTGGGTATGCAGTGAGCTAATTAGCAAATCTCGCTGCAGTCTCTCAGTCACTGTGGAGCAGACTGAGCTGCTCTCTAAGCGTGCAGTCTCTCAGTCACTGTGGAGCAGACTGAGCTGCTCTCCAAGCGTGCAGTCTCTCAGTCGCTGTGGAGCAGACTGAGCTGCTCTCCAAGCGTGCAGTCTCTCAGTCGCTGTGGAGCAGACTGAGCTGCTCTCCAAGCGTGCAGCCCAGCAGTGACTCACAGAGCGCTGCGCTGCTGGCTGCTCCTGCACTGCCCGGGTCCCACGGGGCTGAGGAGCTCCAGCAGAGATTCTCCTCTCAGCTGGAGACACCGGCGAGGCAGGGCACTGCCCGGGGACTGGTGCCACAGAGCCAGCACGCCCAGGGCCCTCGCACACCCCCTGGCCTGGGCTGAGGGAGCCGAGGAGCTCGAGCTTCATCCCCCGGGCTGTACCGAGTCCTGCTGTCGTTCCCAGCCTGGCTCTGTCCCCCGTACCCCAACTTGCTGCTCTGTAACTGGCAGATCAAATTCCCCAGAAAAAGTTTGCTGTGAGTGCTCAGTGCTGAAAAAACCCCTCAGCCTCTCCTGAAGTCGTCTCTAGGAGACAAGCATGGATTCCCCTGGAAATATGCCCAGATCTGAGGGTGCCTATGGAAATGGGTGTTACTGCCTGCCCTCTGTGTTTGTCACCAAACTCTCCCTTGCCTGCATTTTCCAGACTTTTCCTGACTCGGCTGAGATTGTAAATTGATAATAATTGGGTGTCATCCTGATAATGAATCATGGATTGAAAATGAGTCTCATTGAAAGTTTGAAAAATTATGCACTTGCCTCCAAAGGAAGAGGAAAAAGGACACACAAGGAGAACAAACCTTCTGCATCACAGGCAAAATGTCCCGGCAAAACTAACTCCAAGGGGAGATTGTTTTGTGAATCAGAGGTCCCACAGTGGCCCAGCCACGTGCCACCTCGGGCCCTCCCCAGCAGAGTGTCAGGGGGCAGCTGCCCTGTCCCTGTGCCCAGCCAGGAGCCCACTGCTCCCCGGCCTGTGCTCTGCTGGGTGGGCAGCACAAAATGACCCCGCTGAGCCCCAGAACTGCTGCACGGCCCAGCTGGAAGCACCAAACACCTTCCTGCAGCTCTGCACTGGCGAGGGCTCTGAGTCACCCTGCCCATCTGCATATCCCTCTGCATCTCGGCAGCGGCAGCAGGAGCCAGCCAGAAAAGCCTCGTGTTTGTGCTCTCCCATGCAAATCCCTCTTCTCCCTATATATTAGTTACTGTGTGTGGGTTTTCTCTCTCGCTCTGCCTTGCCATATGTGTGGGAGTTGATGGCATCAACTTTATGAAATCTCAACACATGCCAAGAACAGCTGGAGAAGTTGAAACAAGTTCTGGGTGAGGTGAGTTTCATGGGCAGGGACTGGAATTAGCCAAGGTGCCGTGGCTGTTTGCCATGTCAGGAGTCTCACATGGAGCATGTGGGCTTTGCTCACTCCGAAAGCAGATTCCCCGTGGAAAATGGGACTTGATTCAACTCAGACAGTGACAATGGCAGGGATAGCTGAGCTATAAGAATCTGTCCACCAGGACAGACCATCTCTGCACCTCTTCCGTGACTGGTTCATTATGTAAATATAAAAATTTAATCGTGAGGCTGAGGTAATTAAGATCTTTAGCCAGCATGTAGCACTCCTCATCTTCAAAACCCTTTATAGCATTAGTAATTGATCACCACAACACTCTGGGAAGGCTATCATCCTAATCAATGTGTAAAGCGAGGCACAAAAATTTGAAGTATCACAGCAGGCCTGTGTCCCAGAGCCTGCCCGAGCCACCTGATAGGCTTTGTGACAAGGGACAAACCAAGGGGACATTCCAGGCTGGGTGAAATAAACTCCCTTCAGGCTGCACAGAGCCTGTCAGCCACTGGCTGCTCCCCGCAGGTCTCTGTGTCCTCAAACCCAGGACGTCTGTCCTGCCCTGGGAACATCCCCTCGTCCTGTGATCCCTTCTGCATCCATCAGTAAGAATTCCTGATGTGATAGATACCCTCTGGTCTCAGCCTCAGTTATGACTCAGGTGTTTACATGTTCTTTTTTTGGATAGTTTTAGATTATAAGGAACTAGTAATATATCTGATGAATTTTACTGTTAGATATCATTTGGTAACTAGCATGTGTTTTTGAAGCACTTCACACGTCTGTCCCAAAAGAATATCCAGTTTTTGCCACCCTCTCATATAGAAACATTTGAATCTGGTTCAGCATTTGGTCTGAAGTTGATAATTTTCAGTCAGCCAGGCTAGCTTAGGCCAGGAAATGCAGCTTTTCCCTTAGCAGTTCCTGCCATTAGTGCCCCCTGGGTATCTCCCCCAGGTAACACGCTGCTGCTGAGGTCTGGCATTCCCAGAGAAACCCGTGAAAGGAGTCACCTCCCTGCCCAAATCAGAAAATGAAACCTCAGCTTACAAAATGCAGAAACGCAGAGTGCATCTGAGAGAAAAGGTGGCTTGTCTTGAGGCTTCACAAGAGGGATCTGTCAAATGTGGCAGGCTGTCATTAAAAACAATTAACCTAATCAAAAATCCCTTTTCTCTTCTTTCTGCCTAGTCAGGTAAATATTAAATACTAGATTTTCCAGGGGCACAGAGAAGAGGAAATCAGCATCTGTGCTTTCAGTCCAACAGGTGTAGAAGCAGCAAGTACAGATTTGCCTTTGTCTCCCCAAAGCATGCATGTCATTAGCTGAGTGCAGGGCAGTCACGGCAGCACTGGCCCCCTGCCCACCCCAGGGACAGGGACAGTGCCCCCTGCCCACCCCAGAGGCAGTGCCAGTGCTCCCTGCCCACCCCAGTGACAGGGACAGGGCCAGTGCCCCCTGCCCACCCCAGGGACAGGGCCAGTGCCCCTGCCCACCCCAGGGACAGTGACAGTGCCCCCTGCCCACCCCAGAGGCAGTGCCAGTGTGCAGCCCTGGCTCTGCCAAGGCACGGGGCACAGCTGCTGCTCCCCAGCCCAGCTGCCCGGCACTGCTGCTGCCTGTGGGACAGTGCCTATGGGGCAGTGCCTGTGGGACAGTGCCTGGGGGACAGTGCCTGGGGGACAGTGCCTGGGGGACAGTCCCTCTCGCTGCACACGGGGCTCTGGGGCCTGTTTGACTCAGGGCGCACCGTCTGCCTGTGGTGTCTCAGCTCCCAGCATCACCACCACGAGTCCAGGTACAGCTCTCTCCTGAGCACTCCCGAACCTCTTTTGGTTTTCCAGAAGTGGAGGAGGCAAGGAGAAACCCCGGTTCCTTTGAGGTGGGAGCTCGCCCCCAGGGGGAGGAGAGGGAAGCTGACCTCCCTAGAGCATTTACTGATCGTATTTATTTTTAAAGGCACTTAGCCATAAGCCTCAGCCTATGGCTCTGCTTCCTGCAGGCACACCCTGCTTGTGGCTGTGAAGGTACTCACTAAGCACTAGTAACACCCAGCATTTATATAGGGCTTTTCATCTTCAAAGCACTTCCCGAACATCGTTTAATTAATGAATCCTCACAGCCCTCTGTGAGGTATGCACAGTTATTACCCCCACATTTTACAAGTGAGGAAAACTGAGGCAGCGATTAGCTGAGGCAACACTGTGGGAATTGGGATTAGTGCTCAGAGAACTCGGGGTGCCTGGACCCCTGTCCCACACAGCGATGGCCCAGTGGGAAATGAGCGGGCCCTCAGTCCACTGCAGCGTCCTAAACACAACCTCTGCTGACCCCTGGGTGCACCAGCCACATCTCACCTCCCAGGCACACACAGCTTTTCTGCGTGGGGATCTGACAAAAAAGGTCTTTTTCATCTCCCGGTATAAGTTTCAGCTCCTGCTGTCACCCGGAGGGCAGATTGAAGCAAGGACACTGGGACTGAGGTTCTGGAAGAGGATTACCCACGGCACCAGCTCCCACGGCCAGCTCCAGCGCCTGCAGCGAGTTTCCAGAGGGACATAAAGGGGACTTTGGCCCAGAGACCCCGAGCCCTCGGGGGCCAGAGCACAGAGCTGATCCCCGGTCCCGGATGCTCTGCGTGGGCTCAGCCCCACTCGGCCTTGGCTGAAGCTGGGATGATTCACGACCCTCATCCCACACTCACGAAATTTCAGCGAGTTTCACTCACATCCTCCTCAGTGACTGCGGGTTCCTCCCTGGAGCAGCCCCAGGGTATCCCGGCTGGCAGGGGAGGACGGCGCAGACTTCCTGGTGGTGGTGGCAGCCAGGAGGGTGAGAGAGGGCACCAGCCATGGGGGTTAAACCTGCATGGTTCAACCTCGTCAAACCCGAACATCCGAGAGAACCTGCAGGGCTTGGTTCCTTTCCAGCCCTCCAGGGCTCTCACGGCCCTAATTATTATTGTTGTTGTTGTTATTGTAACAAAACATTCATATACTGCCATAAAATACAAACTAGATAATACACGTTCCTGGCCTGCAGAGCTCTGGCTTCGAACAGGCTGGACACTCCGAGCTGCATCCCGGGAGGGACGGGGAGCCCTTGGCCCGCAGTTTCCCCTCTCAGCTCCTTCCCGGTGGGGCTGAGCACGGCAGAGGCAGCGAGGCAGAGCAGGGAGCTGCCCGGGCAGCAGCAGCGCCGGCACGGCAGCAGCAGGGAGAGGGGCTGGTGGCCCATGGCTGGTAGTCCATGGCCTGTGGCTGGTAGCCCATGGCCCGTGGCTGGTAGTCCATGGACCATGGCTGGTGGCCCGGGGCTGGTGGCCGTGGCTGGCTCTCCCGCTCCGGGCTGGGGGCACTGGGGTGTAGCTGGGGTGTGACTGGGGCCGTGCTTCTGCAGCTCGGCCGGCCTGAGCCGGCGATCTGGGCTCAGAAACGCTCTCGGGACTGAGGCTGACGCCTTTCGCCGCCTGGGACATCCCTTCTGGCCCCTCCTGACAGCGCTGCCCAGTCCGGTCTGCAATGCCATCAGAGATGCCAAGGGAGAAGTGGAAAATGTTGCAATTGTTGAGCTGCACTTCGAAATGGAACAATAATACTTGTAAATAATAGTAATCTCTAATGGAAAAATAAAAATAAAACATCCCTGCTTTTTCCCGTGGAGGCACTGCAGGTAGCAGCAGGGTGTCAGGCTGGGCAGACTCACCCAGGCCCTGTGTGCACTGGGCACGGTCCTCAACAACTGCACCAGAGCAAACACAAGGAGCACTCGGGGCCCTTGGCGTGTCTGAGCGCCAGGGAGTGATCCCTGGCCAGTCTGTACCAGCTGAAGGCTCTGAGCCAGCAGCTGTCCCTGCCGTCTAAATTCATAACTCATAACACAAACCAAAACAAAAAACACAAAACAACCCAAAACCCCCCAACAAAACACATTTGTAATGAAGAAAACATTTCTCAGAAGTGCTGCTGTTTCCAATCCCCGCAGTGCTCTGTGTTCCAGCGCTGCGATGTTCCCTGGCCACTCGGGCACCAGAATTGAGCAGACGCTGCTCAAGTGTTTGAATGCTCAATCTGACCCACCTCAGGCCCGGCACAAACCAGGAACAGGGGCACATCTGGCAGTGTTAAAGGCTGTAAAGTTAAAGTTCTGATTGTCATTGAACTCTAAAACAATTCTCATCACAGAACCCACCCAGCAGCAGGGAAACCTCGCTGGACACCCGGCGTGAGGGCACACAGCCCCGCTGCCCACCCCTAACCCCCTTCTACTGCTCCCCATTCTCCGTGCTCCTTGTCTGTCCCCCACCAGGCTCTGCTCTGTCCCGGGGGATTTTGTTCCTGCGCACAGATATGCTGATGACTCAGGGCTGGGTTTATCCCCAACTGCTCTGCCCTTTAATGAGCAGTCAGTCCCAGACTGCCACATTCCCCCAGGGGGCTCATGGCTGGAGCCCTGCTGTGTTCCCCACCCTTGCCAGCCTGCTCTGCCCGCTCCAGGCTGGCACAGGGAGCCCTTGTCCCTGCCTGTCCCTTTGTGGCATGGTCCCAGCAGCTGCTGAGTGCCAGCCAGGGCCCCTGTCTGTGCGGGGGACACCTGCCCGCAGCCCGCACACGCTGTGCTGCATCTCCACACACCAGCAAAGCGGGATGCCTTTTTTGCCCATCTGCAGAGGTGACCCAGCAAAATGGCTAATTTAGCTCCTCGTGGCTTATGCTTCCTGCCGTAGCAATAGTTGTCAATCAGGCAGAGCTTAATCTGAACTCAGGCATTAACTTGAACACAATTAACTCTTGGCAGCAGACAGCAAGTGCAGCGAGCCCCATCTCTCCTGATGGTGATAAGGCTGGCTGTCAGGACAGGCTCTGCATCCACTCCTCCACTTTAGCAAGAGCTAGATCAAGTCCATACAGACTAATAAACCAAATTACGCTGCTGGCATCAGCAAGTGCCACTCTAAAAGAGTCAATTGACTTCTGCCTCATTATGCCAGCCAGGACCTTCCTCAGCTCCCAGAGGCAGCTGGGATTTTCCCAGTAGTTTTCAGGAAAGCAGTTCCAAGTACAGCTGGGTGAGCGTAAGAAGTGCAAGTCTGAGGCACAGTGCCTAGCCAAGAGACAGGGCTTGCCAGGAGCAGCACTAACACCCCGTGGCACAGGGGCACAGGGGTGACCTGCCGTCCTCTGGGTCAGCCTCAGCCCGCCCTGCCTTCCCCTGCCCTGCTTTGCTGCCTCACCAACACTTTTCACATATTTTATCTTGTTCCCCTCGGGGAGCTGCCTGGCGTGGCTGCAGTGGAAGCCTGTTCCCTTTGCTGGGCTCATGGGGCTCAGGGATCAGAGGAGATGGCCTGGGACCCAGGAGCAGCCCCCCAAGGCAGGGCAGAGAGCTGGGCCAGCTGCCTGGCAGCACTCTCAGTCCAACACTCACTGTCACCCTGCCCGTCCCTCGCTCCTCTGGGTATTTCCCTGCTCAAGAGAAGAGCTGGACCCCGCTGGCAGCCCGGCCCGACGGGCTCAGCTGAGAGTGCCGTGACTCAGGGCAGAGCTCTGCCCCTGTTCTCACATCCCCACTCAGGGCACAGTGAAAAGAGCAGGGAGATTGCAAAACCTCGAGGAGTCAGCAGGCTGGAAGGTCCCTGGCAAAACAGGTCCCATGCCCCACAGGAATGCCCCGCTCTGTTTTGGATTGGGATGGGCAGAGGTTGGCAAGCTCGGAGGCTCCTGGGGGTGCACGGGCATTCCAGCCAGGGCGTCCTCCATTCACTGCTCCTGGCAGCTGTCTGGAAGGGCCTGTAGGAGTCACCCAGTCACAGGGCCAGGAATTTGATGGCCAGTGTTAATGACACCACTAATTACGTGGGGGCAAATATTTTGAGAGTGACCCACAGGCAGAAGCACTTTCCTACCAGCCAGTGGGAGCATTCTGCCCCAACAGCTCTGACTGGGGGAGGCAATGGCACAACCCACCCAGGTGCTAAACGGTGACATCTAAAATTGCTTGTTACATTTCACCTCCTTTTGGAGGACTGCTTGGCCAAAAGGCCATCTCTTCCCACAGCAAACCAGCAGGAATTTTTCTCTGCCCCACGTTGAACAGAATCTTTACTGAAAATTTCGTTTGATTTGTCCTGCAAACAATGCTCGAGTTTGTCCAGTTTCATGGAGCCTTTGGATATGCTGGGAGCTAAGGTGGCTGGTGCATTATCGACTGTGTTGTGTAAGGTGTTGCCTACTTCTATTTTGCATATTATTGCAAATATGTTTTTCAAATGACTGAAAAAATACACCAATAGAGTCCCACTCATGAGAAAGCTTTGGGGTGGATGTGGAGAAAAATGCCATGTTACGATTTTCCTGCAAATAGTCTGGATGAGTTTTATTCTGAAAAGCACTGTCTTGCTAAAATTCATATGAATAAAAACCACATCCAGTTTCCGAATAATTCTGACAAGGTTCAAATGCAGGACATGCCTGCAATGATGCCCAGTGCTTGGCTTCCAGGAAGTACCATTCTGAAGTGGCAGGATGGCCATTTCAGGGCTGCTTCACTTCTGCTGAAGCAATTGATGCAAAAAGCACTTATGAAAAACTGTCTGCCAGTTTTTTCTTTCACAAAATTATGCAGCACTAGCCTCAAAAATTAACTTGTTTGTAGAATCCCAAATAAATGCAAATAAACAGTTCATCTTATTCAAGAAAATAATTCAGTTATGAACACTCAAGTGATATTAAAGATGTTTGGGAGAGAGTTAATCCTCAAAAATAGTATTTTTATCTAATACACCATATATATGTGAGTGAGGACAAAACAACACATGAGTTATGTAATTAACCCTTCAATACCTAGGGCACATACATAGTTCAGCTAGAAACTAGGAGAGATAGGCATGTTATATTTGCTGTTTTGCAAGCATTATCTCCAGCTAAATAACCACCAGGAACACAAACCCAGATTTACAGGCTGAAGGCTCCATAGGGCTACCCCCCTTCCACATTCAGGCCAGGGTTTGAATGCAGCATTCCAATCTCACAGGTTCTGTGTCCAGGCAGGTATTCTGACCTTGCCTCTGCGATGGGTTCTGCCAAGGCCTGGCGTGGGCAGGGGGCTCAGGGGGAAGGTGCTGGGACAGCTGCTCTTGAGCTTCCCTCTGCAGAGGAACAAGCCCACCTGTACTGAGAAGGTCACAGATCTTTCCCTGCCTCCTTAACCACGGAGCTGTGCAGCAGCACAGGAGCTGTGCTGGGATCTCATTGCACCTGGGAACCACTGGGCGTGTGTTCATCCACAGCTCAGGTGGCAGAGCAGCCCAGAGTGGTCTTACTTTTACTACTGAGTTACTCTGAGGTCTTGTTCATCTTTCAGTATCTCATCTGGTCCTCTGTAGCTTGGGGAACAGCACTTATCTGCTGCACTGAGGTCTGTAACAATAACTCTGACCTGTTTGATAAGAGATGCTGCTGAAAGACAAAAGTGTATTATTGCAAAATTTTGTGGGTTGGCAGCTTATCTAGTGGCACTGTATTGCACCCAGGGCCCATTTGGCTCCTCACAGTGAAATGAGAGTGGGGGGAGAGGAAATCAGGTCAGAGTTTTTGGCAGACCTGTTCCAGGTAAGCATAATCCAGCTGATTCATTATGTGCTGCAATCATTTCTGGCAAAGCCTCTGAGGTGAAGCAGCCTCCAGCCCTATTGCAGCTCGGTTCTGTGTGGGGGTGTTGATGCTGCACACAGGGAAGGGAGGGATGGCACTGCTGGAAAAACGTGAGGCTGAGGGCTGGATAAAGAACAGAGAGGGCTTCGCCCAAGGGGGCAGGACCAGCCTGGTGCTCCCTGCCCAGCAGCCCACTCCCAGATGCTGTTCCTACCTCCCCGCAGACACGGGGGACACCTCTGGGAAGACCCTTCTGATGACTCACACAATCTCTGTCTCATGAATCGTTGGCATTGGGATGTCTTTGTGGCATAATCAGAGCTCGGGTTATTATACTCATCGATGATAAAACAAGTAAATCTTAATGAGTTGTGGGAAAGGAGACAATAGGGCCCTCTGCCAGGTCCCATTTACCTTGACAACACGCCTACAGCCCAAGCACAAAGATCCCTATTGTTTATCCTCTGTATTTGTGAAGGGGCCAGACAGTTCTCATTTCCCTCAGTCTGATGGTGCTCTCTTTATCTCTGCCTTAGCATTTCTAAGGTCCCTATCACTCGGGTATCTAAGCATCTCAGCTTTAGTCCAAGGTTAAATTTATGGTAAATAAACCACTTGGACAGCCTTTGAAGGTGAAAACTGATATATAGTTAAATAGTGGTAAATTATCCCATTTACATAGTGACTCTTCTTTGACTAAAAGGACAAGCAAAGACTTTGTTGTTCATGCTGTAAACAAATCCTCCGTGTATGATTCAGGCCCTAAGTACCTGTGTCAGTTACCTCAGCAGCACAGCTAAGCCCTCACCTGCCAGGAGCTCTGGCCCAGCTCCCTCCAGGGACTCCTGTCAGCCTGGCTGTGGTGGTCAGGGTGACATCTCATCCCACTCAACTCATCCCACTCCTGCCCAGAAGAGCTAGAGCAGTGGGATTCTCTGGAAAACAAAACAGGCAGGAGAAAAACGGGCTCTGGCAGCTGGCAGTCAGCACTGCTGGCCTCGCTGCAGCTGCTGGCTCCCCTGGCAAAGCCAGAGCCCTGCCAGGGCCAGGAAAGCCTTCCCTCTGTCAGCTGCCTGGGAATCTGCAGGGGAAAGGATTTTTAAACAGAGGGAAGAGATCTCTATCAAGCTACATTTTGGGACATATTTTGAAAGGAAGTGATGGCAGAGGAAGGCTTCCCAGCTCCCAGAGGGATTAGGAAGAGCAGCCCCTGCATGCCATTTGCCAGGGGTAGGGAGGACCAACAGCAGCACCTGGCGTGTCCCTGTGCCAGGAGGCTGCCAGGATCACCAGGCTGCTCCTCTCACCAGCACAGGCGTCTGCCTTGGGTGCTGTGCAGAGCATGACAGGATGGGAGTTCCAGCTCAGCGTGGGTACAGGAACATTCTCCAGTTTCTGAGGAGCTTGTCAGGATGGCAAAGCACTTCCCATTCAGATCTGGAGATAAGGGCACATCTCAAGCAAGAAACAAAAGACAGACCCTGACATTTAGATCTCGGAGTGAATTCCTTGGCACAGCAACAAGAGGAGAACATCTTTCTACTTGTGCTGTAACTAAACCAGAGCAGTTGCTGATTTATAATGCTAAGCTGGAAGAGCATTAAAAATAGTCTTTTTCCCCCTCGATATTGCCAGCCTCGGGGATCTGCAGCTAAATTCAGGATTGTCAACTGCTGGCCTCCCCAGCACGGTTTTGTGTTGCCTCATGTCCTCGCCCTGGCTGGCTTTGCTGCTGTCAGCTGGGGAGCTGCTCCCTGACTACCCTGGGGAAAGACAAGTGACAAACCTTTCCCTCGGGACAGGGGCAGTGGCACCTGCCCACGCACCCGTGTTTGCCCCCAGCAGGGCTCCGGGCAGGGTTTCCTGTGGGGTTTGTGCTCTTCTGATGCGCAGAAGGAGGGACAGGCAGCAGGAATGCCAAGCAAGGCCCTGCAGTGGGGCTGCAGCACGTCCTGCAGCAGAGGTCTGAGCAGGGCACAGGGGGCTGGCTTTGGTGGGAAGGTTGTGTAATCAACCAGATGCTCTTCCACCACATGGGAACTCACCAGCCCAGCACGGGAGGGGGGCTGCAGCCCTGCAATTTCCTTCCTCTTTCCCTTAAGAAGTCCATCACCAGGACAGGCTGCCTGAGGTCATTTCACAGATGGGAGGGCTTTCTTGTCTCTGTATCCTTGCACAGAGAATCCTCGCAGTCCCACTCTTTTCACATATTGAACACAATTATTTACTGATAGGAGACACTCAAGAAGTAGGAGCTTAACAAGAGGGCTGAGTAAAAACCAGCCAGGCTAAGATGGAGCCAAACTCTGCCCCAGCTTGCTCACCTCTCTGAGCAGCAGCAGCCTGGATTCTCTTTCCTCTTGCATGGAAGTAAATTAAGCAGCTCAGATGAGATTACAAAGCTTCCATAAGTTACAGGAGAATCAGATCCACTGTGTAAGCCAGCAGAATAATTTCAGTGCTCTTTCATGGAGCACCATGCAGACACCAGCAGTGACCCTCCCAGAGCATTTAGCAAAGATCCAAACACATCCAGGGCATTTCTGCTCGTGGAGGACCCACTCCTGGGCAGGAACCTGTCCCTGAGTCACTCAGCAGTGCTGTGTGCTCCACAGGGCCACAGGAGCATCCTGTGCAGTGCAAAATTCATCCCTGCTTTCCAGGGAAAAGGCCAGAGCCAGAGCAGGCAATGGGCATGGAGTTCAGTGCTCGCTCCTGAGCGAAGCTAGGACAGGGCATGGCTCACAGAAAGGTAGCTGCTTGTGTCCACAGACTGAGACATTTCATTCCTGAAATCCTCTCATGCCAAACAAATTCACCAGACTACACAAAAACCCGGGCTGAGCACTTGCCAGTGTGCATGCAGCTGGAGGTGCTCAGTGTGTAATTGCATTTGCCATCGGGGTAATTGTGCATGCAAAAATTGAGCAGAAAGCATTTTCTACACATGCACATGCTTTTAACTTTCTTTTCCTTTTTTTTTTTTCAAGAATCAGGTACTGTTTGAACGACTAGTCAAGTAAAATAGTTAAAATCATTGAGCATTATTTTGACTTGTTTTAATTATGAAGTCAAAAGTGAACCACAATACTTGAATGACACAAGAGAGACACACCACATCACTGCTGGGTCATCAGGATCTGTGTGCAGCTCTCTAATTTGCCTGCAGACAGATGGATTCCTTGGGCTGAGGCTAATTTGTTACACATTGTCTGGAATCTAAAGCCAATTAAACACTGATCATTGTTACTACACAGTCCTTGGCAATTAACTTGTTTTTGAGGATTTGTTTAATTTTATAGCCGGGGAAACCAGGGTAGAAACCCTTCTGCCAGAGGGCTCCCAGCTGGGCACAGAAAGGCCCAAAGCCCCCAGATGTGCCCTGAGGTACGAAGCAGCTCTGCACACCTACAGAAAACAAAGCACAGAGCAGATTCAGCAGAGCAAACGGAGCCCAGTGATCCCTCTGCAAGGGGAGAGTTCCCAGCCCCAACAGGAAGCTGCCAGAGCGGGCAGGGATGTCAGTGCCTGGCAGACCTGGGCTCTCAGTGTCCCACGGGCACAGAACGAGTGCCACAGGCCAGGCTGAGCAGCGCAGCTGTGGCACTGCCACCTGCACGGCCCCACGCCATGGCGCTGCCCAAACAGCCCCAGCAGCACGCTGAGAGCCCAGCCCCGTGTCTGGGAGCAGGAGACACCCGGGGCATGCCCACGCCCTGGGCACTGCTGAGCACAGCCCCTGCTCGTGGGGCAGCATCCCGCAGCACACAGCAGGGCAGGGAGCACTCAGGGTGCCCCAGACACACTCACCCAGAGCTGCTCGGCTTGGGAAATCACATCTTGTGGTAGAAGATGCTTAGAGAAACTAAAACAACCAGATACCTGGAAGGGGAAATGTTGGCAACCAGAGGGGGGGAAATAAATGTAAGCATGCCAGATGGGCAGTGGGTCCTGTTACTAATGGGGCCAGGTGAGTGCAGGCCTGTTTACAATCATAACTCCAAATATCCCCCTGAACCCCTTGGAGCTCAGTCACTGCAAGTGCCAGGCCCAAGGACCCTGAGAACTTGCCACCAGAACAACTGCTTGCTTGCCCAGGGCTGGGGAGCCTCCAGATGCTTTTAGTTCTTGGGCTGTTCTATGGTCAGGCCAATATAATTCATTAGACTGATCATAAGTGATGCAGAAAAGATACAGCCTTATTTTAACATCTGAGGTGAAACTATCCAAAGGACACATTGCATTTGGAGCAGATCAACAAATCCCAGGGTGAGTGGAAACAAAACTGCCACCTTCCAGTTCTGCAGAGCTGGATGTCAATGGTAAGGGGATGTAAAACTCCCTTTTCACTAGAGAACTGTAGTAATCCTGTTCCTTCCAGTGGCTCGGGTTTGCTTTTCACTCAGCTTTGTTCTCTTGCCAGTGGTCAGTAGGAAATGGAGCAGCATTCCCTGCTATGGAAAAGTCCCAGCCACAGCTGGGCAAGCACCTGGACACGTGCAGGCAGCACGTCCACACAAAGTGACACAAAGCGAGTCCTGCACAGCCACATGCAGAACACACCCTGCCACCAGCACCTGCGGGTCCGCCCACAGGTACTGCTCCACCCGGCGTGGCTCGGGCATTGCAGCAGCGTGCACACACCTGTGCTCACACACACCTGTGTGCCTGGCACACACCTGTCCGTGCACACCTGTGCTCATACACACACACCTGTGCTCACACACACCTGTCCGTGCACACCTGTGCTCACACACACACCTGTCTGTGCACACCTGTCCGTGCACACCTGTGCTCACACACACCTGTCCGTGCACACCTGTGCTCACACACACACCTGTCTGTGCACACCTGTGCTCACACACACCTGTCTGTGCACACCTGTCCATGCACACCTGTGCTCACACACACACCTGTCTGTGCACACCTGTCCGTGCACACCTGTGCTCACACACACACCTGTCTGTGCACACCTGTCTGTGCACACCTGTGCTCACACACACACCTGTCTGTGCACACCTGTGCTCACACAGGGGCAGTGCCCAGCATGGGCACACACCAGAGCCATTCCCAGCACTGGTGCACACCGGAGCTGTCCCTGGCGCTGGCACACACTGGAGCCATTCCTGGCAGGGGCACACACCGGAGCTGTCCCCGCTGTGGGCACACGGCCAGGCCAGGCTGCCCTGCACTGCAGCCCCTGGTGTGCAGTGCCATGCTCGGGCACACGGCCAGGCCAGGCTGCCCTGCACTGCAGCCCCTGGTGTGCAGTGCCATGCTCGGGCACACGGCCAGGCCAGGCTGCCCTGCACTGCAGCCCCTGGTGTGCAGTGCCATGCTCGGGCACACGGCCAGGCCAGGCTGCCCTGCACTGCAGCCCCGGTGTGCAGTGCCACGCTCAGGCACACATCCCTGCTGCCCTGCACTGCAGCCCTGGTGTGCAGTGCCATGCTCGGGCACTCATCCCTGCTGCTCTGCGCTGCAGCCCTGGTGTGCAGTGCCATGCTCGGGCACTCAGCCCTGCTGCCCTGCACTGCAGCTCCTGGTGTGCAGTGCCATGCTCGGGCACTCAGCCCTGCTGCCCTGCACTGCAGCTCTCAGTGTGCAGTGCCATTCTCGGGCACTCAGCCCTGCTGCCCTGCACTGCAGCTCTCAGTGTGCAGTGCCACACTCGGGCACTCAGCCCTGCTGCCCTGCACTGCAGCTCTCAGTGTGCAGTGCCATTCTGAGGCACACATCCCTGCTGCCCAGCGTGGCCCTGGCGCTCCTGGGCGCCGCTCCCTGCTTGCACACCCGTCCTCGTGTCAATGCACTCCCCTCCCCACGCAGCTCAGGTCCCCTCCTGCTCGCAGCCAGAGTGCCGGCCTGAGTCAGCCTCCAGAGCCGTCTTGGCCGAGCCAGTCGTGTCTTGTTTGTTTGTTTTTGCAGCGACTGCGTGTGAGGAGCGGGGAGGGTGGAGGTTGCTCTGCGTGTCCCTTCACCTCTTGTGGGTTCTGGCTCTTTCACAAACACTCTCTCTCCAGCGCAGGGGACAGGGTGCTTGGTTTACATAACCCCTGCTGTTTGCTGAGGCTCGGCCCACCCTGCACATCTCTGTCCAGGGCCCTCGGTGCAGGGCCATGTCCCAAGGCCACCTGTGACACAGACCTGGGTAAAGCACGGCTCGGAGCTCCTGGAGATGGACTTCCCTCAGCCAGCACAAACTTCAGAAAGGACTACTTTAACCTGGAATGTGACAGTCTAGAACCTCATGTTGTCCAACCTCCCCTTCCCCTCGGCTGCCCCTGAGCCTCTGAGGATGCTTTGGGACATGGAGGCTTCCCAGGGCCAGCCTGGACTCTGCAGACCCTCCAGAGCAGCAGCTCCTGTACAACAGACTGTGCTGGGAATCTCTCTGACTGCTGGGAGCCCATCCAAGCTGGAAGGAGCAAGCAGCAGGAGTAAGGAAGGATGTGTGGGTTCTTCTAACACAATCATTTCACTCTGTATTTTCACACCCATACAGCTATCTCTACAGAAAGACCCCAATCCAAACCCATAAATATCACTGAATTAACGGCCTAAATTAACTTGCTACAAGAAGTGATACTGACAAAGGCACCTTAAAGGAATGTAATTGGAGTTATCTTACTTTAGCTGCAATGTGATACAAACAATCCCTCCCTCTTCACGTCTAATGGGGGTTTCTTTAGCTGAAGCTGTGGGCAGAAACAGCAGCGGGGTGCCACCCCACAGTGTCACCCAGAGCAGAGGAGGATCTTAGAGGTCCTTGTTATGGACTTACCCATGCTATAAAAAGCACATTACCAGCCTTGCTGCACACATCATCAGAGCACGGCGTTTGCTGGTGTTCAGAAATTCCCATGAATGTTTCATAATACTGAGTGGGAAGAAAAAAAACATGAAACAGTTCTAGGGATTTTTCTAGTACCATTTTGCTAGGAAGATCTGTTTCCCATGGCTAAATTAGAGACACGAACCAACCACTGCCTTAACCACTCGAAGGGAAGTGAGCAGGGGGCCAGCCAGCCGAGGAGAGGACACCAGTAACGCAGGTTGAACGTTGGCTGTCAAACACAGCCACAGAAAACAGGACCATTTTCACAGGTTTCAGCGATTGCAAAACTCAAGTCAGAGCTCTCCTTCTAAAACAGACCTTAATGACACAATTTATGGAAATAACGAAGTGCTTAGAAATAGGATGCTAAGAAGTGCCACAGCCAGAAAAAAAGAAAACGCCTCAGTCTTTCCAGGGAGGGGAGAGCAGGTGGGTTAAAGTCCTTTGGAGTGTGAGTGCTGCTTTGGTGATAACAAGTTTTCCTACTGGACTCTGCTGAACTCCCAGACCAGCTAAGCAAATTTTCCCAATTATTTTATGAATAAAAACATTCTAGACCTTTACACACTGAAGACCTATTGTCACTTCCTGTATTCACCCCAGCAGTGTGGCAGAACTGTGTACATTTAGCCTTAGGCTCTTTTGATACCCTCCCAATTCCAAGAAAAGCATCCCAGAACTGGGAATGTGTTAATTCCATGATCCATGAAAGTGCTAAGAAACTTTGATTCTGAATTCTCGTTCTCAACCTTCCCACTCTGGCTGCTCCTCACTCTCCTGGGGAATGGATGTTGACACACACACTGCCATCAATCCGTTTAATTCTCCAGGTTCACACAAATCCCAGCTCACCATACCTGCACAGTCCATCAATAATGTGCTTAGTGCAGTAACACCAACAGATTAACACCAATCATGGGATTGCAGAGGTTTCAGGCAGCCCTGGGGTCAGAGGGAAGGGGTAACGAGGTTGCTGTGCCACCTGCTCCAGCTGCTCAGAGGTGCCTTGGCCTGTGTTTTGTCATTCTTACTGCACCCTGTCTGCAGGGCAGGAGAGGGATGTGATCTGCTGCCCCAGGTTTATTTTAGCCAGGGCTGAGTCTCACGTAAGTGCCTTGTTTCAGTCATTGCAGCTGACATTCAGTGTCTGTGACACAGCCTCAGCTGAAAAGAAGCACCAGAGAGTGAATATTTTCTAATATGTAGAAAAATAAAGTAGCTCTAGAGCATCTTCCAGTGCCAAGAGCAGACTGCTGGAATTGCAAACACCACCAATCAGCCACCTGTAGCAACTGCACCCCTATACATCATTTTATAATATGTTTTTGGTAAGAGCTTTTAGCTAAGCCTGACATCCCCACACAACTGCAACAGCTGGACACTTCAGGAACTGACTTTTGCACTCAGAAAGTCTCTTTTACTGTAAGTGAAACCACTTTCTTCCTGCCAAGTGCAGGTAGATGGTTTAACCCCCAATGGTGTTTCCATCATAGAATCACAGGAGTGTTTAGGCTGGAGCAGACCTTTCAGGCCATCACGTGCAGCCGCTGACCCCGCGCTGCCGAGCCCAGCACAGCCCACGTCCCGTGTTTCTTTCTGTGCTCAGGAGACTCTTGTCACACCTGTGGCACGGTGACAAACACTCCAGGGAGCACAAACAGAGCTGCGGCCACAAGAAAAAGGCTGATTTGCACAGTGAGATATTTTGATTACTAAGCAGCTTTAAAAATCTGCTTCAGCTTTGGATTCTTTGAGTCGCAGCTGGTTATTTGCACTGCTGGCCCCTGTCTGCATTCTCTGACCTTCTGACACACGGTTGCTGCAGCCTGTTGCATGTGTCCCCAAGCAGAAAGCAGATTGGACAGAGATTAGATAACATCGTGGGCTATGGGGTGGGTACTTCTTTTTTTTCTTACCAGTTTCCTGTTGATAGAATCACACTGATAAGGAGTTTAGTTGGTAGTTGAAGTATGAAACTGCAAAAAGCTGCCTTCTGAAAGACATGTTCCAACTGGGAAGCAGATGCTGCCAAAGGACAGTTAGGGGTGTGTGTAGCTGTGCTCTGGTGCTCGGGCCATCAGTGGGAATTTTACCCAGGAGCAAGGAGGAGTTGAGGGATCAGTGTGAGTGCACAGCTCAGGGTTTCAAACCTGTTTACAAACATGGTTAGAGGAGCACTGCAGAAACAGAGGAAGCTGTTTGAGCTGTTTCTTCACACCGGCTTCATCCTAGCACTGTGTTTCTGAAAGTTATTGCTCCACAGTGCTTGAAGGGAAGATGGCTTAGCACAACAGTGTGCATTTGCCTCATCTGCTTTGGTGCAAAGTCATCCAGGTTGCCTCCAACTACTCAAGCTTTAAGCGAGGCTTTGCCCAAAGCCGATGTGCAGCAATGCCACAGAGCCCTGCCAGCCGTGCTCCAGAGGCACGAGCTCTGGCAGCGACGTGGGAACAAGCAGCTCGTGGGCAGTGGAGTCTGCCACTCCCGCAGTGTGACCTGCTGGGATCACCACAGATCCACGGCCCAGTGCCACCCTGAGACCCCAGCGGCAGCTGGCCTGGGGTGAACCTCGGAGCAAACCAGCTGACACCCACACCTCAGCGAGGAGGCTTCTGTTTCCAGTGTCTGCACCCTCTGGGCTGAGGGGCTCCTCACCCTGGAGGTCCATCTGTCCCCGTCCCTCTCGTGCCCGGCAGCAGGGGCCGTTGGCGGTGCGGTGCCGTCGCGGCGTGTTCCGGTTCCACCAGGGAGGCTGTGGTTTCACCTCCAGAGCCACAGCCGCCGCCCGCCACACTCCCCGTGCTGCTGGCACAGCTGGCTGTGCAGCTGCACACTCGACCAGAACAGCTGGAAAATTCCTTCTGGCTGGCAGTTCCGTTTGCCCCACCACCGTGGAAAAGGTGTGCTGATCCAGAAAGAGCAGGGCAAGAGCTGCCACAGCTGGCTGCAGGGAGTGAAGTGTCACTGCAAAAACAGCCCTGAATCCACTGCCCGAGAAACTGAGGCTGTCCTGGGAGATCTTGATAGGAAAGCTCAGCACAGAAAGGGTCAGTCTACACATGCAGCTCACTCTAAGGCAAAAGGGAGTCACAGATATGAACTGGAGCTGTGCAAGCAGCAGTACAATGTAGAGCAGATTTTCTTTGATTAGCCATGGCCTCTAATCTCTCCTATGCCCCCCTGCAGCGAATTCCAGAGTTCAACAGCCCCCACTGGACTTTCCTGTTAAGACTCAAATCGTTAAAAGTATTTGTTTAGTGAAGACTAAAGCACTCAGGTCCCAGTGCTGGAGAGCTCTGTGAGGTTAAATGTTGTGAACCTTTTGAACACAAGCCATGTTCCACAGGGCCCATGTGATTCTCCACTGGAGCTTCATCCTCCAGCTCCTGGGACAGCTCAGCAAACTGCTTGGGCCAAATGAGCTCCTGTGGTCCCAGACAGGAGGGAGCATGGCACAGCCTCTGCTGTGCATGCACAAGATCTCTGTGCTGCCCTTGGCTGGGAAAGGGTTCATTTCCTTCCCGGTAGCTGGTGTGGGGCTGTGCTTTGGAGCTGTGCTGGAAACAGTGCTGATAACACAGGGATGTTGTCCCCACTGCTGAGCAGCCCCTGCACAGAGCCAAGGCCTGTTCTGCTCCTCGCTGGCGCCCCAGGGGGCTGGGGGACAGGGCTGAGCCCAGGGACATCCCAGGCCATATATATCCCCCATATGGCACCTGGCCAGCAGCACGGGGAGCCCGGGGAAGGAGGGAGGGAAGGGGGGACAGGCAGAGTGCTGCTGTTCCTGTGCCCAGGTGCTGCCCGACTGTCCCGGCTGGGGCTGAGCACCTGCATGCCCGCAGCGTGTGGGCAGCCATTCCTGGCTTTGCTTTGCTTTCACACAGCTTTTGCTTCACCTACTGAACTGTCTCTAGCTCAACCCACACACTTTCTCACTTTTACCCTTGCTGTTTCTCCCCTCATCCCACCAGCAGGGAGTGAGTGAGCTGCGTGGGGCTGAGCCACCCCACCTTCTCCTGCCACCCACGGAGGGACCCTCAGCTGCTGGAAGCTGCTGGAAGCTGCTGAGCATCATGGCAGTTCTGTTGGCCAAGGCAGGTGTAACAAAGACTCAAACCCTCCATGCTCTTTGCCAGATAACTTTCTCAAATTTAAAATTTCACTCCGGAAACCCAACATTCGCAGTGCCCTAGACCAGGTTTCTTTATCTTCACACTTTTTACTGATGGTGACGCATTCCATGTGAAACAGCAAAAGTAGTTTCAGTATTGTGACTCTGACCCACACCAGCTTTGACTAAATACTGATGCTTAGGGCAGAAGGTGTTCAAGGATGGGAAGATCCAGTTCCCAGAGTGATCCAGAAGGCAATCCACCTCTAGCTTCCAAAGGATTAGTATTCCTCACAGAACACTCCTAGATACACCCTAAAGAATATTCCTCACCTGGCGCCATTTCAATTTCCAAAGTTATTTCAGCGAAATTGCTGTGAATTTGTGGCCAAATTCACATTCCTGAGAAAAATGGAGAGTTGGGCTGCAGCTGAAGAGGACATGGGGCAGCTGGAGAGCCTGCATGCCTGCCCTGCAGGGGAAAGCTGCTGGGCCAGAGGAGCTGAGCTGCGAGCAGCCGCGGGCACTTGGAGCCCCGGAGCCGGCCCGGGCAGGGTCAGCCCGAGCTGCCCAGAGCCCCAGAGATGCCAGCAGCTCCTGGGACACCCAGCACTCTGGAAGCACGGCTGGAAAGAGCCCTCTGAGGGGCTGCACAGAGCCGGAGCAGCTGCCCCCGTGGGACCTGCAGAAGAGGACAGGTGACAGCCAGAACCTCGGCTGGGTCTCCGGCTCACAGCTCCCTCTGGCAGGATCCCTGGGAGCTGGGCGGGTGAGCTGGAAGGAAATCAAGCAGGTTTCCAAACCTGCCTGGCAGGCAGTGAAAATCCTACCTGGTTTCTGTCAGTTTTGCAGAAAATGTCATACTCCCCCAAGCATCCAAGCTGAGATCAACAGGAAATGCTTTTCCTTTCCTGTGAGTATTTTTGAGATTTCAGAAGCTTTCCTGGTACCTCCTTTGAAATTTACAAATTAAAATTCGGATGGACTGAAAAATGGGATGGGTCTATTAAAAGTTTTGTTTCAAAAACATATCTTGGTTGTTTTTCTCCAATACAAACCATTCACTGACACCATTTCTCCACCTCTCAATACTTCAATTTTAAGAATCGGACACATTCAGAAGAATGTCCAACAACAATTGTACTCTTACTTTGAATGCGTGTCTGCATCATTTAGCTATTTCTGAGCACGCAGAAAGTTGTAAAAAGTGGGGGTTAGTTCTCAAGCCTTTTTGAACCAGTGTTTCTGTACAATGTCCATGGTATTTCCAAAGCCCAGACCTCCCACGAGTATCAGACCCTGCAGAAAATATCACTGGCACTTCGACTCGCTTGTCTACAACGAGCAATCCCTTACTAAAAATTTCACAGAGGCTATTGCCTTGAAAACAAGCTAAGAATGATCCACTGCAGGTCTCTTTCACCCCAGAGCAGTGGGAAGGATTTGTTAGTCATGAGCAGTCTCCTCCTTCTGTCACTGTGCCAGGTGCCTCGCAGAGGCTGCTCCAGTGAAAATCCCCGGTGCAAAGCCGAGTCCAAATCCTCCTGCCTGGCCCGCTCACAGCCCAGATAAGGCAGGGGTCCAGTGCTGGAAAGTGCTAGGGAACATGCCTCGCTGCAGTTCACAGCAATCTGCACGCCTGGCAAGTCCTGTCAGAACCAGGCGCTTTTGTCAGATGTGAGCCCACGGGCAGGGGGTTACATTCAGCCAGGCAGACTGGGGCATCCAGGAAGGTAATGTGGCCTCAGGGAGACACAACCAACTTCCACTTTGGGCACATATTTGATGAGAGAAATCACCAAAGAAATACCATGCTTTTGACCAAGACTTTTTCACTTCCCCTCCCGCTCAGCTCACTTAAAGATCCGAGTACAACTTTTACCTCAAAAAAATCATCAAGTCTCTGACCTTTACAAACAAAACAAGAAAACAAACCACAGAGTCACAGCCCACTCTTAAACAATGCTTGGGCTTGGTCCAGTCATTGCTTTCTGTTTGGAAAGGGAGAGTAATCTCTGCAAAGCACAAGCCAGGCTGGTGTGTAAATACAGGGGAGCACGCGGGGCGCTCCCACCAAAACCACCGCCAGCCCAGGTGTCGCAGAGCAGCTCAGGACTATTATTTCTGATGACAGAACAATTAAACAGATAATTGTCCTTCTAAAGGACAAAAATGAGGGTGGTGATGTGGTACCCAAGATCTGTAATTTTCTTCCTGGCCTCATCGTTCTGCTGGTTTCTCCTGGTACAATTTGGCCTGAGACCTGCAGGAGCAGGACAGTGCCTGGGAGCTGCTTCCTTCGGGACCTGTTTGCTTTGGGGCTGAGTGCTGACGGCTCGATCCTGTGTGCACTGATCCAGACCCTCCTGGCACTCAGGGAAGGAGTCAAGGAATCATCTTCCAGAGGGCAATTCAAAGGAAATTTATCTCTTTCCATGTGGGGAACCTTACCTTTAGTTCCCAAACTGGGCGCATAAATTTGGACAGTTTCATACGCCCACCTCTCCTCCAGTCATCCTCTGTTGACTTTTGTACAGTTTCTATTTATAGTTTCCTGGATGTGACGGAGACCTTGTTTGTCCTCCTGCATAACACCAGGCCGTGGAATTCCACCCAGTTTTCACTGGAATGAGCACAACATGGTGGCTGCTGCGTAACAAAAACAAACACGATTAGAAACACGCAGCCAGGTGCCTGGGAAGGAATGGGCTGCACAGAGGCAGGAAATGCCCACAGGGGGTGGTTGAGAGGATCTGGGCAGGCACGGCTCAGAGAGCCATTGCACAGCCCTGTCCCACTCCCACTGCAGGTCTTGGCTGGACGCTGGAGCATGGTGACAGCAGTCCTGCCACGGGTGATTTGGGAAAGCACAGGAAGGTTCTCTCCATCAGCAGGAGTATGCAGAGAGCGCTGGGAGAGGCTCACAGAACCACTGCGCAGAGCAGGGTAACTCTGAACAAACAAAAACCAAGGAAGCCTTCCAGAACACGTGGGGCCTCAGGCACACAGAACACCTGGCCTGGCGCACCATGAGAGAGCTTAGATAAACAGTTCTGGAAGCATTCTGGGACCAGGGAGAGGATTCCCAGAATCTCATGTGACACGTAAAGGATGATCTTGTGCCATACATTGGTGTCCCAGCTGCAGAGGGGGTGACAGGCACACCCTCCCAGGAGCAGAGCAGGCTGCCAGCCCAACTCTGCTCTCTTTACCTGCAGTGGAAGGAGGGCTTGGCTGGAAGCCAGCCGAACAGGAGAAACATTAAATATTGAAAAATAATCATTTCAAGGCAAACTCCCCCAAAAAAATCCAAACCCCAGAATGAATCCCACCAAGCCAAAGTTATCTGTATCCTATTTGTGGTGCTTTTAGGATGACCTACATGTACACATTACATTAATAGTGTAGTAGTGATGGCAGACAGATTGAAAACACCATGCAAGGCAGCTACTGTGCAAATTGAGATCCAATCAGGATGTCTTTGGAATCATATTCACTGGGACAGACACAGAATCATGGAATGTCCTGAGCTGGAAGGGACCCAGAGGGAACAGCAAAGTCCATCATGCAGGGATGTGCTGCACCACCCACACATCCAGCAAGCACCCAGTGACAGGGCACTGAGGGGTGGGAGCTGGGGATGGAGCTTGGCAAGGCCAGGCCTGGCCCTTTGCCACGGCAGGGCTCATCTTCATTCCTCCAGAAGGGCACATGCTAATTACAGAGCGCAGTGCTGGGCTTAAAAGGTGCCATGGTTCTCATTATGGGCAGACATGATGTCCCATGTGAAGGGATGTTTCAACTCCTGAGAGGCTGATCCTAATTGGGGAACGTAAGATTTTATGTCCTTTACAAAGCCATTTGTTAGCCCTGGCTCTGGTGACCCTGGCCCCCCTCGGGCCGTGCAGCCACTCCAGAGTGCCTTGGAGCTCACAGAGGTCTCGTCTGGGAATCCAAGCTTAACTACTCGTGGAGGAAGGGGAACATTTTTGTGCACAAACTTTGCAGCCAGTACTTTGTACATGTGTAGGAGTTTCTAGAGGAATTCTCTAGGACAGAAAATATTCAGCACTTTCAAAATTTCTGCTCTATTTTACTCTAGCCCACAAAAATGAGGCATATAAATGTTTTCAGTTCAGAGGCTGTGGTTGAGACCCAATGAACTTTGTGAATGACAGTCTGAAAAATGACGGTGTTCAAAGGGTAGGAACGACCTGAAAAACAAGTTAAAAAAGGCAGTACCAAGCGTTTCATCCCTGGTAGAGCAGAGTTATGTGTTGGCAGGTGGCCCTTACGGGTCTTGGGCCGGGTTTCTGATAAGGCAGGAGGGAGGAGAATGGGGGAGACTTGTACTGGTGCTCCGGAGGCAGAACAACTGCAAAGAGCTGCGCCGAGAAATCAGAGCAGCAGCCCCTCACTCTGCATCCCAACGCCTGAGCCGAGGCTGCTGCGAGGGGGAAAGTGTGCTTGCTTGGTCCTGCTTGAGAGCAAGCAGAGAAGTGAAAAGGCTCCGGGCGGGGTCAAGCCTCGTGAACATGACAACGACACATTCTCGAGTTAAACAAAAAAAGAACCGAAAGAAAAAGGAGCACAGAAGAGTCAGTCCACCCACTCAGCCATCCTTTCATACTAACAGCGTGGAGATGAGGGCAATACATATTTATTTTTAGTGCTGCTGTTTGCTTCCAGACTGCAGCTCCCCAAAATACGAGGTCACAAAGGTAAGAGACGGGTTACATTCTTTCAGCAAAGGCCCCATCCACGTGAAACTTTCTTCCCTTCTGGGTCCTGACATGAGCACAAATTTCCAAGATTTGACTAAAATGATCTCCTTTCTCCAAGGGATTTTACCTCGGAGTCCAGTGGATTCTGACAGAAATAGAAGCAGAAGTGAGCAGAACTGAAGTTCTGGATTTACAGGCCCTCCAACACAAAATGGATGGTAGAGGTCTGCGGGGAGAACAGAGGGATTAAACCCAGAGGGACAATGATGGGGGGAGGAAGGAAAATCTCCCCTCAAGTATCTTTTGATGTTCTGGCCAAAGTCTGGAGAGGGCCTTGCTGCAGATTGAGATGAGACGAGATGAGATGAGATGAGATGAGATGAGATGAGATGAGATGAGATGAGATGAGATGAGATGAGATGAGATGATCCTCAGCCCCAGCCCCATCAGCGTCCCCAGGGGAGCAGGGGGCTCCTCGTGTGGCGTCACAGAGAAGGCTTTGCCTGAGTCCCAGAAGAAAATAATGCCATGGGGATCTGAGAGGAACCAGCTGAACTGCAACAGGCCCCAGACATGAGCATTAGGAGCAGACTGCACTCACCAGGGCTGCCACACTTGGACCATGAGTAAATGGGAAAGAGGAAAAAGGAGGGAGGCCACGGCTCTCCTACAGTCAGCGCTGAGCAAAGGAGCGGATGTGAGCAGCCGGAAAAAATTATTCACCAGACCCTTCCCAACAGCAGAGTGTGGACAAACAACAGGGAGCCCCCTCACCCTGAACTTCCCCACCCACTGAAATGCACCAGCCAGGACACCCAGCTGCCCCTGTGGCAGCGTTCACGGAGTCACAGCCTGGGTGCAGGGGCTCTTCCTTCTCCTTTTCTTTCCCTGCAGGCCCCTGCCTTGGCTGAGCAGCCTTTTCCTTCCCTGATTTTTTGGGCTGCTGACCTAACGGTTTCCTTTTTTTTTTTTTTTTTTTTTGTAGTGGAAAATATAGCAAAGAGGAGTAGCCCAAGCCTGACCACAGGGAAGAGGGGTGGGTACTTTACCAGAAGCCTCGAGACAGTTCCCCCATGACCGTGATTCCACCATGTGACCGTTTCCAGAGAAGGCCAGGCAAAAAGGAGGGAGGATTAATGATGAAAATTGGGTTATCTGCCTTGTGAAACTTCAGGGTCTGTTTTTGTTTGAATCTCAAACCAAAGAGAAGAGAGAGGGAAGGTCAAGGAAGACGTAGTGAAGCCTGATACCATCTGCCAAGGAGAAGGGCTCTCTATGGATCAGACAGACCCAATTCACAGGGCAGGGAAGAAGGGGAATGAGGAAATGCCAGCCATAGATCAAACAGACCTAATTCATAGGGCAAGGAAAGAGCAGAATGGGGAAATGCCAGCCAAGACACTCTGTCCAAAAAAGCTGAAAAATACATCCACCTCTGCTTCTAATTTTAGTCACTTTCTGAGGCCACCAAACACAAGATTCTATTCTGCTCACCAAACCACAAATTTAGGAAGTGGCTAAATCCTGAGAAGAGTGTGATACTGCTCTCATCTGTGCATACAGCAATCACATGCCCACCGGGGCCATCAGCTGGGCAGTGACTTCTGAGAAGAAACAGCACTGGCTTGTGTTACTCACCAGGGTCTCGCCCCTTCCCTTCCCACTGCTGAAGCTTCAGAGTAGGCCATGAGTGGCAGAGAACTCCTCTTATTTGTTTACCTTCCCTTTTGTCATCCTTCAGGACAGTGGGAGGGAGGCCACCAAGCCTGTCACCCCTGCCAGTGGCCGGCTCTGGAGTGCTCATGACCTTGGGGTGCAGATGATCTGGATCAGACTGGAATGAGCCACCTGGGAGAGCTTGCACGGCATCATCTGTCATCTTCAGCCGGGGCTTGTCCTGAGCCCAAGTTATGCAAACAGCTCATGATCTGAGGCCAGTGGCAGATCATCGCTCACAGGCTGACCTCCCTCAGCACTGAAGTTTGAACTCTTCATCCATCACCTCCTTTGACAGCTCCTTTTGGTCAAATGGAGGAGCACATTGCCACAGGACACTGCTGTGGTCAGAATTTGACAGCACTCGTGCATTAGATGTGGGAGAATTAAAAATATTCTTGAGTCATTAAGGAGAAATAAAAATATTACTGTTTGCTGCAGTGCTTACCAAGATGTTTCCAGGTAGAGAGATTCTTCCTCTTCCATCCTGGGGGAGCTTCTCATTTACCACAGGGCAAAAGCAAGAGCACGAGGCAAACCACAGCACAGATGCTGTGCAGCAAGAACACACCTCACCTTACCTTACCCCACAGCAGCACATCTGCATCTCCATACCCGGAGAAAGAATTCTTTTTAATACTCCCTTGGGAGCTTTTACTAATACATTATGCTGTCTAGAAGAAATTTAAAATCAGGTGATCGATCTCAGCGGTTTAATATGAAGAAAGCCTTTATGCTCAGAGCGTTCTGACTTTCTAAAAGCGGTGACTGAGGCAAGTGGCATGTTTCAAAAATCTGTCCCATCTTGCTGTGGTGCCCTGGGACACCCACGGAGCTGTGGGTTTCAAGACTTTAATTTTTTTTTTTTTTCCAGAGGCAAAAGCTCCTCCTAATTAATTCCCTGTGTGTATATAAATTTGGAATGCACTTTGGAAGTAAGAAAAATTAATTTGCATTGCAATGCTTACATCCTGCAAGAGTATCCGTGTTACAGCGATCCGTTTAAAATTCGCACACACATTTAATCCAAACCAATGGCTGTATGAACAAATCATTTCCGAGGCACAGGGAGAAAGTCCCCGCCGTGCCCGTGGGTACCTGCCCGGCCCTGGCAGCTGCGGGGCAGCTCGGTGCGGCGGGGCCGGGCTCGGAGGGATGGATCCCGACAGGGGGTAGCCCGGCAGGGTGCGATCCCGGCGGGATGGATCCCGGAGGGATGGATCCCGGCAGGGTGGGATCCCGGCAGGATGGGATCCCGGCAGGGTGGATCCCGGCAGAATGGATCCCGGAGGGATGGATCCCGGCAGGGTGGATCCCGGAGGGATGGATGCCGGCAGAATGGATCCCGGAGGGATGGATCCCGGCAGGGATAGATCCCGGAGGGATGGATCCCGGCAGGGTGGGACCCCGACAGGGTGGATCCCGGCGGGATGGATCCTGGCAGGATGGATCCCGGCAGGATGGATCCCGGAGGGATGGATCCCGGCAGGGTGGGATCCCGGCAGGGTGGGATCCCGGAGGGATGGATCCCGGAGGGATGGATCCCGACACGGGGGGAACCCGGCAGGGATGGATCCCGGAGGGATGGATCCCGGCAGGGATGGATCCTGGCAGGGATGGATCCCAGCAGGGATGGATCCCGGCAGGGTGGATCCCGGAGGGATGGATCCCGACAGGGGGTAGCCCGGCAGGGTGCGATCCCGGCGGGATGGATCCCGGCAGGATGGATCCCGGCAGGATGGATCCCGGCAGGGTGGGATCCCGGAGGGATGGATGCCGGCAGGATGGATCCCGGCAGGATGGATCCCGGAGGGATGGATCCCGGCAGGATGGATCCCGGCAGGATGGATCCCGGAGGGATGGATCCCGGCAGGATGGATCCCGGCAGGAGGGGATCCTGGAGGGATGGATCCCGGCAGGATGGATCCCGGCAGGGTGGGATCCCGGAGGGATGGATCCCGGCGGGATGGATCCCGGCAGGATGGATCCCGGCAGGGTGGGATCCCGGAGGGATGGATCCCGGCAGGGTGGATCCCGGAGGGATGGATCCCGGCAGGATGGATCCCGGCAGGATGGATCCCGGCAGGATGGATCCCGGCAGGGATGGATCCCGGCAGGATGGATCCCGGAGGGATGGATCCCGGCAGGATGGATCCCGGCAGGGTGGATCCCGGCAGGATGGATCCCGGCAGGGTGGGATCCCGGAGGGATGGATCCCGGCAGGATGGATCCCGGCAGGATGGATGCCGGGGGATGCCGGGGGACCCTGGGGGATGTGTGCGCGCACCAACAGCCGCGGTTCGCCCCTCCTGGGGGCCGCGCTCTCGCATTCATGCCCGCACTTGGATTCTGGCGCTCCCCATCCCGGCAGGAGGGCAGCGCCTGTCACTCATCGCACAGCGCGAGTCACACAGGAGTTCTGGAGCTTTCTGCACGACAGCCCGACATCCCCTCCCTCTGCAGACGTGGGAATCTCACAGTGCATCTGCTTTCACTTTTGCATTCAGCTGACCTACATTGTGAGCAGCCGCTTGGAATCACATCGCCTTCCCAGCTGATTTTGAGATCAGACTTTAGCTCGGGCGGCTGTTAACCCCTGTGCCGCCCCTGCTCCCCGCACAGCCATCAGCCAGGCAGCCTGCCCTGCTCCTCGCCCTGCTCCCGGGCGCCGGCTCTGGCTGGGAGCCGGGTCAGGAGGGAAAAACACCGAGAGCGTGCTTCGAGAACCCGCCTCGGCACCAGGGGAGAGGCGCGGGGAGCAGGTAAATCCCGAATGTGCCCTAGCCCAGCCTGGCCCACAGCGTGTGCGGGGTGCCCGGGCTGGCCAGAGCTGCGCCGTGGGCTGCTCACTGCCCCCAGCTGCCCTGGAGCCCGCACAGGAGCGATGAACTGCGCCAGGAGCCGCTCTGGGGGCACCCTGAGCCCGCCCTGGCTCCCAGGGCAGCTCCGGCACTGCCTGGCAAGGAGAAAAAGGAAATGCATCTATTCACCTGGGTATTGTGTATTGCTCAGATGTGGTGATGTTCAGCAGGAAATGGGAAGAAGAGTCTTAATTCCCAGGTATTGTTTCCCAAACCATTTGAAAATTGGGGAGCCTCGGAGCGCAGGCACATTTCCCTCGGGACCGTGCAGCGGTGGCACTTCAAAGGCAGGAGGTGAGCAAGCCTCACATTTGCATGTGCAAGCAGCACTCGCACATCCCCAGTCGGCCCCGGGTCCTGAGCGTGCTGTTCTGCAGTCAGCATGCACTGAAATTACTGTAATTGTGCTTCCAAAATAAAGTATGCACCAACCCTTTTAATTTGTATAGAGATCACTGTTTAATTACCTGCAGTGTGCTGTAATCTAACTTCAAGCAAAGAATGTCCTATAACAGTAGGTACAGGCCTGTAACCACCCGTGTGTGTGCTGTGTGTAAAGAGAGCATTAGCTGATGTATTTGGTGGGGCCAAAGACTGGGAAGAAGGTTGGGATCTGCACAGCACTGCATGCAAAAATTAAAATAAATTAGTGCCCCAATGGAGCCTTTAATAAAATATCTAATATAGGGAGAGTTATGTGCACTCTGTCACTCAACATTTCTGCCTTTTTCTTTTCTTTGGAAGGTGAAATTAGAGCTGAATTCACACCATTTTCTTGGCTGGGAGCATGTCTAGAGATCTACATGATAATTTTAACCTTCAATCACAGATGCACATATTAAGAAGAAAACTATTGAGATTTGTACAGAAAGCAAAGGCAATTTTTGTACTTTTCTAGCAGCTTCACAATCACAGAGAAATCCAGATCACTTGTTTTGAGAGATGACGCTGATCCATCTAAACCACACTGAGGAAAGAATCTCATATTTTAAGCCTTGCAATTGATGCGTCCAAATATTAAAGGATCCCTTCCTTTATGGTCTTTTGTCCCTATGGGAAGTGCTCACAAACACTGAAGGTGTTTCTCAGCGCCGTGGCACAGTCCCATGGGCAATATTGCCCTTTTTCAGCCCTGAGAGATGGGAACAAACTCCAGCCCTTGCGACACTGCTCCAGGCTGCAGCTCCTCTCTCCATGCTCCTTGCTGGCCCTTGAGGAGCTGAAGGGCAAGGCTGCCTGCCCAGAGCCTCTCACACTGATCCCACTTGTGGGGTGTCATGAAATGTGTTTTCCACACTGGCCATCAACAAACCCCAGCGTGTCCAACACCCTGCTCCTGCTGCTGTCCCCTGGCCCAGGCACCTCTGCTCTTGTGCAATGGCACAGAGGGGGAAGAGAATTCTTTCTTAACTCTTGCAGCTGAACTCTCTGCACTCCGCAGCATGAGACTGGAGCACCCTGTTCATTACCTTATCTTCCTCAGCTACATTACTAATGGTCTAAAAATTAGCCAGGCCTTCTGTAAAAATCCACCCACTCAGCTGGGGCCTTTGACTCAGCTGAATGGCAGTGTTGGGGCTGACACATTTCAAACCCCATATTCTCCCGAGTGCAAAACAAGGCCCCCACTCACAGAACCTGCTGGTCAGGGCCAGCTTTGGCACTGTGTCTGTCCTGCACCCAGCACTGCAGAGTTCAGGTGAGCACTGGCACTCTCCAACACGTTTATGATCCATACAAATAATCCAGGTGTGCCCAGGGCCGGGGCATTCGCCAGTCCCAGCACACGTTCACATGAAATGATTTAAGTCAGCAAGGTGCTGAGCGCTCCCAGCATGAGCCTGAGCCCTGCAGGTTTGCTGGGAGATCAAGCTGGTGCTCCAGCAGCCTGCAATATTGATCTCTTTTATTAGAAACCTAAGCTGCAGACAAGTTCATTTCAAACCACAGCCCTTCAGCTTCAGCAGACTGAGCAGCGAGCTCAAGCACAACCCAACACAACACACCACACTCTGTAAAAACCAGGCTGTTCTTCAGACCAGAAACCAAAACATCAGCTCTGTCACTGACAAAAATACAGCAAGAATTTCAAAGCATTACTACAGCCAACACAATTAAGTAACAAAAAGATCTAAGAAGACACTGAGAATACAAGGTTTGACATCTTTTGTCTTGAGAGTGGCTCTCCAGGTGTGTTTCCAGGTCCTTTTTAAACTTTGTGATGACAGATAATAGATTGTTTCCTTTGGATCTGATAGCCATGTCACTTGGAAAGCTCAGACACCTGACAAAAATACAACAGTGCCTAAAAATAATGTAATTTCAGGCAAAAAAAAAAAAAAAAAAAAAAGGCAACTCTGGCTAGCCATTCAAAAGTAGGCTTGTAGCAGCTACCAGAAATCAACTGTGTACAGCTTGAACCTCTGGAGAAGGGCAGGGTTTTCATCTGCTCAGAGGTGCAGCAGGGGTGATTCACAGCCACGGCATCCTCGGGGTCCAGGACGAGCAGAGAGCTCAGCTCCAGGGTTTCCTGGGCAGGGCAGAGACTGCTCTGGCCGGGGAGAAGGGGCAGCCAGGGCTGGGGCTGGCTCTGCTGCCTCAGCCTCCCCGGCCACCAGCGCTGCCTCCTGCCCCTGTGCCCTGGGAGAGGGGGCTCTGCCCCTGCAGCGCTGGGTTTGGAGAGTTACTGCCCTGTTAGGCCGTGTTTAGCAAAAATAACCGAGTGAATAGGCTGAAAAACTGGTCCCTGGAATTGCCCCCAGGGCTCTGGGCAAGTCACACAGAAGGAATGGGTCTCCAGATTGCTTCACTTGGGACAGATACCCATCATTAGGCTGCTGAACAACACCCAGAATTGCTCTGTGAGTGATAGAGCCCTGCAAGATGGTGGGTGAGGGCAAAGGCAGGGCCCGGGCTGCCTGGACAGGGCGTTGGTTGGTCCATAGTGATTTCCTGTAACCCACAGGGCCCCACTTCTCCTTTCCTTCTCAAGGCTCTTGTCTAACAGGAAAGCTGCCCCTGTGCCCTGTTGGGACACTGCTGGCTGAGCACAGGCCAGTTGCACAAGCTGGAAGGGCACCTCTGGTACCTTCATCTGCCCCCTCCCTCTTAGATGAGTGCCCATTGCCTCCTTTCCTTCCTCTTCTTCATTTCCTTGCTGTTACAGGAGAGCAAACACCGAGGGAGTGAAGAAAGCACCCAGAAAGGAACTTCAGACAGGGAAGCATCCAGTGGTGCCCTGCTCTGGGTGGCGTTTACGGAACCTGCTGTCCCTCAGAGATGCAGTTTCCCAGTGCACTGTCATACATCCCCTGTTGCTGCCTATTACTTAATCTTTGCTTCCTCAAAGAGCACCCGGAGTTGGGTAACAGGTTTCCTGAAGGTGACAGAAGCAAGGAAAAGATAGCACTTCAATGATAAAATGAAAGGTTTGTCATAAGGGACTTGGACCCACGTCCACCACTGAAGAGGAAAGAAGTGGTCGAGTATGCATGAGGTGCTCACCCACTAAGAACACGAGGAAAACTCCAGTCTTGATCTGGAAACTCATGGAAAAGGTGCCCCGCTAACCACTGGGATGGTCTGGAGGACGAGCTGGCTCCTCTGTGCCTGCCCACAAACAGGAATTGAGGCACTGAGGGGCACGTGTCCCCCCGGGCACACACTGAGGGGAGTGCTGCCAGCAGGTCCAGCAGCAGAGGGCTGATCCTGCCCTGCACAGCCCTGGCTGAGGGACAGCCTGGGCCATTCGTGTGCACCCCAGACACCAACTCCTCTCTGCTTTGAATTCTGCTTCCCCAGCAGCCAGGTCTGGCAAAGAAACAGCACAGTTAATGCAAAATGAAGGGTGAATTTTGAACAGATGGACAGACAGCACTGGAACAGCATTCTTTCCTCAGTCCAACATCCTCAATGCCCACTGAAGATGTTGCACTGAAGATACTGAACAAGGGCCTGTGGGATTTTTTAATTAATTTATAGATTTAGAACAGATTTTCCTAATATTCAACCCTCCTGGGAGACAGCAGTTGGCCATGCAACTGGGAATCCCATAAAACTAATCCTTCAAGTGTCTGTGTCTCACTGGCAGATTTAGTTTGGAGCAGTATTGCTTTTTAGATGTAAGAACAAGAGACCATAGTGCATAACTCATTATTTTCTATATGAACAGGTAGCTTTTCTACCTCAGCTTCAGCACAAAGACTTCTTAGGTTTAAAGACACAGCGTGCAGATTTTTTGGTTGAATTCCTGTTGGCCAAAGAGGAAGCTGTCAGATGATTTGCGTTTTTGTTACTCTTTTTGCAAACACTGAGATCTTGCTTAGATAGAAGTCAGGGCTGACTTTCAGCTAATGAGGCTCATAATGCCAGGAACACAAAAATAAAGATGTGTATTTGAGGACACAAGATCTAATATCTTTTGGCCTACAAAACAGACTGGAAGGAGCAGTAAGAGGCCATCCTGCTCACCCCAGCAGCTCTGCTTGCTATTGGGAATGCCTGCTCAGGAGCTGAGCGAGGTCTGCTGGTGTGCTGCAATCCCTCTGGCAGCATCTTGGCAGCATTTCCAAAGCTATTAATTAGCAGATTACTCATCAGTGGAGCCAGGGCACCCTGTAAACCGATGCCCCATTGACCCTGCTGAATTATTTTCCCATAAATAATGTGCAAAGCTCACAGGTTGTTCTCCACAGGACAGATTTTTTCCCCTTCATTTTCGCACTCAAAGCAGCTATTCAGAATGGTATAAAAACACCTGCTCAGCCCTGGGCAGCAAACCAGGAAAGGGATCCTTTCCCTGCAGCCTTGCACACCCCATGTGCCACTGCAGCAGAGCAGATTGAGCACACAGGCGAAGGTGCCAGAGCATTTGCAGGCTGCAGCAGTTTGAGCATTAGAATGGAGTGTGTTTAGAGGGCAAGTGTTGTCAAGGACGCTGGGATTCATCCCCTGCTTATTGAAAAGGTAAAAGAGGATTTTTAATTCTACCTGAAAGGCAGAGGGTTGATCTTGCCCCGGCAGAGTCCCTGTGGGCAGTACCCACAGCTGGGCAGCACCTTCCCCTCACATATTGTGAGTGCAGGCAGGATCCAGAGCTGAGTAAAATTTCCCTTCAACAACTGGTGGTTAATTCCGTGCCAACAGTAATTAGCTTCTGTAAAGAGTTTATAACAAGAAACCACAGAGCAGTTTTATTCTGATGAAGCTGATGGAAGAGCCGTGTGCGTCTGTCCATGGGGCGAGAGCTCCGAGGCTTGGCAGCAGAATTGAGGCTCAGCCTTTCAGGCCAAAGGCAAACAGCTCTTCCTGAGCTCAGAGCAGCTTCCTCGCTGCACCGCCTGCGTTGCTCGGCCTCGCTGCCCCAGCCAGGGAGCGGGGCTGCTGCTCCCACCAGCGAGGCAGCCAGACAGGCAGGGCCTGGCTCCGAGCACACGCAGCCTGCGGCTCTGCTCTGGCCAGCTCTGGCACTCGGGCTCAGCCCTGGATGTGTTTGTGCCAAGGAGATTGCTGTCAAAGGTACAGGAGAGGGGTTTTAGCCAATTATTAGTAAAGACATGGTACTAAATAATGGTGTTGATCTCCAAAGAGCAGAGAATGTACATTTAATTCTGCAGCTGGGACGAGCTGTATTATTAATTTCAGTGGGATTACATCCATTTATAAAACTAAAGCAAGTGTTCCTAGTTTTTTCACAGATTCTTGGATTAACATCTGTGTTCATATCAAAAGTATGCTGAATTAGGGATTCTGTTCCATTCTCATTGGAATGAGCTCTGGCATTGCACAAAAGAAAAGCTGAACTAGAACTTGTAATAACTTTGCTATAACTTCTGAATACAGGCATCTTTCTGAACAGAAAACAGAGCTGGGCAGTGTGATAAAATCAGTGTATGACTGACTGCTCGAGAGGTGTGGGGTCAATTCTTGGGTTTTCCTGACCAAGCTCTGTCACCAGCTCTGCCATCCCATGCAGATTATTTCCCCTCCTTCTACATTTGTTTCTCACTGTTTCTGATTTATTCTTTCATGCTGTAGTTTCTCTTGACGCATTCTGAACAGCACATGGCAACAGGGTCCCAAACTCAGTCCAAGATTTTGGGCATGGCTGTGGTAGAAATAAACAGAAATTCAAATTTGATACTCTTGTTCCTTGGAGGACATGAGCCCTGCCAATCTAAAAGAGCAAGAAAAAAGAGCTTTTGTTTTCCTAAAGTCTGCTGTGTCTCCTGAGAGGAGCAAGGGTTTAGATCCCTGGGTTCTGCACAGGTGCCCGGGGCTGACGTGTTGGGTTCAGGGCACTGCTGTCCATGCTCAGCCCCGTGCTGCTGCCTGTCCCCACAACCAGCCCTGCACAATCTGCCAGAGTTCTTCAATGCTGCAAATCTACTCTAGGTGTAAAAATTTTCTGCCCAACATCCCCAATGGCCCCATAAGCTAAGCAAGAACGCGACTTTATGTGACAGCAGTGGAGCACAGCAAGGCTGGTTCTGGACCATTAGTCATTAGCTTCTTGCTATCAGATTTTACTAACAAGAGGTGGCACTGGTACCTTGTTGTTCTGAAACTACTAGAAAGTCATTAGCTGTGATGTCCAAGCCAGAACCTTCTGCATTTCCTTTTGTCATCAGCCAAGAGATCGCGATTAAAAGAGATGCATAATTAGAAATTATTTAACAGGAAACCGAAGAGAACCTCTAATCACTGTAACCCTGGACTTTATTCCAAAGACAAAACAAAACAGGAGGGCTTGACTCTTCACGTGTTCTAAGCAGGGCAGCATTAAATCTGGTTCCAGTGAGTGCCATGAGCAGCCAGGGAAGGAGAAGGGAAGAAGCTGCAGATGGCTGAGTGCCCAAAGGTGTGGAACAGGCTCCCTCCACATCCTCAGCTTCCAGGAGAGAGGAAGGGCCCCATGTCTCCATCCTGCTGGGCATTCTGCCTGTGGGGAGGGAGCACCTTCAGTGCTGTCCCTCCAAAGGCTCTGTGCTCCTGGCAGGGATCACTTTGCCTGTCAGGGAGACGTTGGGGTGAGCTCTAGGGAGCAGGATCATCCTGAGTAATTCGAGGGAGGCTCCTCGTTCCTTCAGCCCGCAGAGGGAGGGAGGGAGGGAGGGAGGGAGGGACCAGCCTTTGCCCTCCAGTAACCTCCTCCGGCCCAGCGTGGATACTCTTGTGCAGCCACATCCCAGACCTGCACAGGGAAGAAGGTGCAGACATGGGCAGAATGGATAAACCTAAGGACAGGTTTCAGTTACAAAATTATTAAATACTGCACTGACTAAAGAGCTCGAAATAAATTACATGGAGCCACTAGGTTCAGGTCCTGCAAGAAAAGGGCCCTGGGCTGTCAGTGGGCCTGTCCCATGACACTGGTGCAGCACTTAGGGCCTGCCCCTCTTTCTTGCTGCAGTTGCTTGCTAGAAAAGCCCAACAAGCAGCCCAAACTTTGGAGAGGCACAGCAGAGACTGCTGCTGAGCCGTGCAGAGCCACGCTGTGGCCTGCCAGCTGTGCAGGCCCTGTGACAGGCACTGAGCAGTGCAGGGCCGTGCTGTGGTGGCCATGCAGGCCCTGTGACAGGCACTGGGCAGTGCAGAGCCGTGCTGTGGCCATGCAGGCCCTGTGACAGGCACTGAGCAGTGCAGAGCCATGCTGTGGCCGTGCAGGCCCTGTGACAGGCACTGAGCCGTGCAGGGCCGTGCTGTGGCGGCCATGCAGGCCCTGTGACAGGCACTGAGCAGTGCAGAGCCATGCTGTGGCCTGCCAGCTGTGCAGGCCCTGTGACAGGCACTGAGCAGTGCAGAGCCATGCTGTGGCCGTGCAGGCCCTGTGACAGGCACTGAGCAGTGCAGAGCCATGCTGTGGCCGTGCAGGCCCTGTGACAGGCACTGAGCAGTGCAGAGCCGTGCTGTGGCCATGCAGGCCCTGTGACAGGCACTGAGCCGTGCAGGGCCGTGCTGTGGCCTGCCAGCTGTGCAGGCCCTGTGACAGGCACTGGGCAGTGCAGAGCCGTGCTGTGGCCTGCCAGCTGTGCAGGCCCTGTGACAGGCACTGAGCAGTGCAGAGCCATGCTGTGGCCGTGCAGGCCCTGTGACAGGCACTGGGCCGTGCAGAGCCATGCTGTGGCCGTGCAGGCCCTGTGACAGGCACTGGGCAGTGCAGGGCCATGCTGTGGCCGTGCAGGCCCTGTGACAGGCACTGAGCAGTGCAGGGCCGTGCTGTGGCCTGCCAGCTGTGCAGGCCCTGTGACAGGCACTGAGCAGTGCAGAGCCATGCTGTGGCCATGCAGGCCCTGTGACAGGCACTGGGCAGTGCAGAGCCATGCTGTGGCCGTGCAGGCCCTGTGACAGGCACTGAGCAGTGCAGAGCCATGCTGTGGCCATGCAGGCCCTGTGACAGGCACTGGGCAGTGCAGGGCCGTGCTGTGGCCTGCCAGCTGTGCGGGCCCTGTGACCGGCAGAGCTGGCTCAGAGCTGACAGGGCCCGTCCCCACGGCTCCCAGCACAGGGGCTCCTGCCTGCAGTGGTCTCTCAGTGCCAGCCCGGGGCATCTGCAGGCTCGGCGCTGCTTTGTGGTGCTGCTGGCCCCCCAGGCTGGGGCTGAGCCAAGGTCAGGGCTACCGGCCACTCACTGCTCTGTCACCAGCATTGTGCAACACGTGTCCAGGACCTGACTGCTGCATTTGCATTTTCCTCTTGCTAAGATGTGTCCCCGTGCAGGAAGCAGCTTTTGGGATAGATGGGGAATGTTGCTGAAAATAATTTGAAAGGCAAAGAGGGCTGAAATATACTGTCATGATGTTTCTGAGTAAATAAAGATAAGGGCGATGGAAGCTCCTCTGGCAGGGACATTAGCAGAGCCTCAGCAAATTAGTTTAGCACTAGAAAATTGACATGGAACGGAAACAAGACATTCAAAGCAAGGATGTGCTTTCACTAGGCACTGAGCCGAAGTTATTTGAGAAGAAGCAGCGGAGCTGGTTCCAGAGTAGCTAATTCATTTCTCCTTATCTCCCCTTGGCAGAGGCTCGCTGCCTAAAGAGTGCTTGATGTATGCCTGCTGCTTCCTCCCCTCTCCCCTCACGGCTGTGCCTTGCACAAAACAAAATTAGTTCTGTTGCAAGTGACTCCAGTTCCCCGTGGGCTGCAGAGAAACAAACCCCAGCTCAATGGGCACCCGTGTGACACCCTGGCACTCTGAACCACAGGGCAGCACTTGCACTTGCTCTGAGCTCAGCTCTCAGCTAAAGCATTTGCTGGAATACAAATGCCAGTTATAAACACTTTTTTCCATAACATTTGTGTGTTGGTAAAGGCCCAGACTGATTCACTGTCACAAAACACTTCTCAAGTGTGGCTTAATTTGCTTAATGAGCCTCAACTGCCCACCAATCTTACTGCCTGATGACATTGCTGCGGTGTAAACCCGTTACAAATTTCAGGGAGGTACTAAACCAACAGGTTTGATGTCTGCAAGATATAACACATCTCATTCTCTGGTAGTCAGACTCATTTTCTCAGCAGGTCATTTAGCAGAGCCAGGATTCTATGGACAGAGATTCTAGAACATCCTGCTGGACTGTTTTGTCGTAAAATGACTCTCCATACTTGCATTAAAACCAAGTGGTCCCTGTTTATGACACTTTATAGCTCAAGTTTCAAACATGTCAGGGTTAAGCACAGGCTTTGGCCCAGCTGGGAATCGGGCTGGGTTAACCTTGCAGCTTGAGGCTCAGCAGCTTTTCCAGGTCGGAGCTGAGCAGACATCAAAAAGCTTTGCAGTGTGTAACGCTGGTGAATAATAAACATTCTGTGATAACTTTAAGCTGCTGCTGCTATGGCCCTCCTTTAGCTGCCGTGCCTGGGGAGATCCTGTCCCCCTTTGTGCCTCTCTCTTCAGCCACTCTGTCCTGTCAAGGTGAACCTTTGCGCCTCTCTTGCTGCAGCTCTGGTCCGTGTGTGGGGGCACGTTGTGCTCAGCCTGGTTGGCCCAGAGCCCCAGGAATCAGAGGGGAGCTCTCCTGCCAGAACCTCCTTTTCACTTCCCAGCTATGCAGCCTGGCACGTGCCAGGTCAGTCTGATGCTTTTTTCTGGATGTTTGCTAGATTTTTGGAAGAGGTGGAAAAAAGTGAACTCCCTCCTTGTTGAGGCTGAACTGAAAATGTCAGTAAAGGTGATGAGAACTCAGCCTCTGATTTTGTAGTCTGGTGGTTTCCAATGAATTTTCAATGACCTCTAAGAAGAATTCTGCATTGTTCATAGCTCTGAGCTCCTCACTCTTTCTTTTCTCTCTTATCACCCTTTATTTTGTAATCTCCCAACAAGGACTGATTCTGCTACATTCATCTGGTAGCAAACCAAATACATTTTGAGGATTAAATAAAACTAAATTTTTATAACTAGCTGGGACACAATCCTCAGCAGTTCAAGGATAGCAAAGTGGTGGTCAGAGGTGAGTTATGAGTTGGAGAACTGTCAGAATCGCCTACAACAGCAGCATCCATGAATGATTCCTCAGTGGGAAAGCTGGGTTGTCAGCTTATTGCGAGCATCTGTTATGCCACTGGCAGTGACATTTCGAAGCATAAAGCCCAGTTGGTAAATCACTATTTTAGAGCAGAAGTATGAATTCAGCACACTTTTATCAAAACCAGAGCATGCATGTAGAAAACTGGAGCTCGATGTCAGCAGGAAACACTTGTAACATGAGCACAAACGCGACAGGAGAGGGGTCAGCGTCAATCTTTCGGTAAGGCAGGACTGGAGAAGCTGGGGGCAAGGAAATGTTTCCTACCAAGCTTTCTTGACTGGAGAGACAACTCCTTCCCTAGGAAAAGGCCTGTGTGTACCAATCAAAGTCTGAGTGGCCTTGCCTTATGTGGTCTCAGTCAGGCAGCACCTTTCATGGTGAAAGGACTGAGCGGCTCGTGAAGGACGTGTTTGTTCAGCCCCAGAAGCCTTGAAATGCACAGCCTGGCGAAGGCAAGGCAGCCCGAAATCAGTGCAGCTCTGTGTCACCCTCGTGGCTGCAGCTGCCAGCGCCAGAACAGGCAGGAGAACATTCCTGAGCAGAGGACAGGCAGGCTGAGCACCAGCAGCAACCACAGCAGCCGAAGAGTTAAAGGCTTGAGTCATGTCTTTTCAAGAACTGAAGGACTGGCTGACAAAAGCTGCGCTGGCTTCCAGGGAAGCAGGCAGCAAACAGCTCAGCAGAGGACAGGAGCTGGGAGGATCTCAGCAGAGCGAGGACAGGAGCTGGGAGGATCTCAGCAGAGCGAGGACAGGAGCTGGGCAGATCTCAGCAGAGCCTGCCGCAGAGGCAGCAGCAGCTGCTCCCTGCTCAGCCTGTTTGCTCTGCTCAGGATTCACCGTCTGGGCAGCCACAGTGCACACCCCAGGAGTCAGGCCTGTCAGATCAGCCTGGTCTCGTGGCTGAGGCACAGGACAAGCAGTCAGGAGATTTAGATTCTATTTATTGCTCTCCCAGCGGCTTCCAGAGCAAATGTGGGGAAATCACTTTGCTGCTTTGTGTCTCGTTTTCCTCTGAGATACTACTTTACCTTATTAGTGGAATGAACACTCTTTGTTTGTGTTTATAAAGTGCCTTTTGTTCCTTGGACGCAATGCTAGAGCAGAACTAAACAAGATGTATTTACACAGAATTTCTAAAGCTTCAGAAACAGCTGGTCAGCCTTCCTACTGCTGGAAGGTCTGTAAGCTCTGTCACAAATAACTACAACCCAGTCCAAAAGTCCCTGTGCTCCTCTCTCACTTCAGACACCAAAGAAGGGATACTTTAGAGATCAATGAGAACACTGGAATATGTGAAAAGAGGCAGAGAAATCAAATTTGTTCAGAGGTGAGCCAGTACAAATTACTCCATGCTTTGGGAATTTTGATATTCTACCTTGAGTTTTTCAGCTTCTTATTGGCATTGGTAATTGAACAGCACTGAAAAGTCAACGTACTCCTTTGTATAATACTTTTTATTTTCTTTCAGAATAAATCTTTGAGGGTTTTTGCTAAATCAAAGCACTGCAGCCATGCAGAACTCATTCCATGTGAGATTTCTGTGAACAGCACCCAGTCCAGGATGCACAGTTCCAAACACTACTGTGCTTTGGGAGCACAGGAAGCTTCACAAATTGTCCCTGCAGAGTCATGTGAAATCGAGATCAATTGATATTTGCCTAAATATTCCAAGAGTTCCTTGGCTTGCACTGACTCTGGGATTAGCCTTGAGCCTTTTTCAGAATTATGAAGGAGATCATGGATGGGTCTTCACTGATAACACTTTTCTAAAGCCTGACAACGTTGCTTGATAAAAGCCATTTCTGGAGCAGGACTGTGGGGTAAACCCTGTCCGTTCTAGCAGGTGCCTTGCCAGGACGTGAGGAGAGGAATGTCCCTCCATGGCACTCCAGAAAGAGCTTTGTCCCACTCAAATTAACAGTGCTAAGTCCAACAGCATTGCAGTCTGTATTTCTGTGTATTCTCTGCCTTCCACTGAATAACTGGGATGGGTTCTGCTCCTCTCCCATCTCCATGGGTGGATTGTATACATAAGGAAAGCAGCCCAGCCATTTTTGTGTTTCCTTTTCATTCTCTTGTTGTTATTGGGACCTAAATGATTTTGTTTTTGTTTTTACTGCTCTGTAATGAGTCACTGGCTTATTTAATTCAATTTTATTGTAATTGTTATCTTTTCATTCTTGTTTTTTTCCAGTCAGTTACTCATAAGACCACAAGATATAAACAGGACACTGTTGCTTGGACAACTTGTGAGGGTGATTTTTTTTCACTGTCACCCAAATGCAAAGCCATTTTCTGAATGGTCCTCACTTCCTGAGAACTTTCTCCTCAGTCCATGTATATTTTTCCCACATGTCCTATTTCTGTTGATCCTTATGTCTTCCAGCTAAAGGGGATCAGTCTGTCTGGTTTTGTTGTTGCTTGGAAACTTTCTTGGGCTTTCTAACTGGGCCTGATCAAAACTTTCCATGGAAATTTTAGTGATTGAAAATCAAGTATCATTTTATATTTTATTTATTTTTTTGTAGCAAATAAATCCTGTCAAAGCATTTTGATTGAAACTTTGGGAGAAATAGTTGTCCAGTGAAATGTGAAATTTTCCTTTGCCATCTCCTCCGTTTTCATGCCAACGTCGTCTTTGGCAGAGCATCCTGTGGTGACTCTTTCTTGCCAGATTTCTTATCTTGGTCCTGATTGCCCAAGGAAATGGGATTCATGTCGCTGTGCTATGTTTGCATACGTTACCCACACGTGTCTCTATCCATCAGTATAATTTCAAAGCAGCTGGCAGCTTTCCACCAGATCTGATATAAAGACACAGGTCAAAATTATGTTAACATTTGGTGCTCCACTGTAGTTGCCAGATAGAAAATAAATGTTATGAATGCATCTGTGAAAGGAAAAGCTTCAGGAGCAGTGGCCTTGCACTCACTAGCACAGAAAGCAGAGGAGAGAGAGCAGTAAATGCCAACAATGGGGAAACCCACAGGAGTTCACCCCATGGGGACAGACCCCACAGGGCGTGGAGGCACAGGACAGAAAGACTCAGTCCTGCTGCTTTGGTGCTGTTTCCTGTGAGCTGGAAATCCTCAGAACCTGGGAGACTGCCTGTGAACGTGCACCAGGCTGGTAGGAGATGGTTCACAGTTTGAGGCAAAGCCAATGCTTTTGTTGAAGGTGATCTGCAGCCCTGCCCTCACTGTGAGCAGAGAACCAGGGGGTGTCAGCCTCAGAAGGCTGAAGGCTCTGTCTGTGTGCCCCTGTTACCTCTGCCTCCCCAAAATGATCAGAGCTCCCTGGATATGCCAGTTACACCTTCCAGTCACAGCTTCAGGCATTCCCTAAATGCAAATTGTCTGGCATGAAAAAGCATCTTTTGCATATCCATGTGCAACTTCTACACGAAGTGAAGTTCCTGTGGTACCCAGAGCTTGATAATAATGTGCACCAGAGCAGGAATGATCAGCAGGGATGGCACAGGACTGCTGCAGAGGCAGCACCAACAGACTGCATGTGCCATGCACAGAGAGCTTTTCTACTGAGGAACCTTGGAACAGCCATGGCAAGGGATGGCACAATTTAGGTGAAGGCTTTGAGAAACTCCAAGTGCTGTGGAAGCAGCTTCAGAGATTAGCAACAGGGTTTCTCTGAGTCAGCAATGAGCCAGCCCACCTCCCCATGGTAGGAGGCACCAGGATGTTTGGAATGCCAGCCCCAGGACAAGAGGTCACGCTGCACTTCTGACCAGTGTGATCATTGAAAATCTGAGGCTGCTTTTGCAAGAGTTAACGCCAGTTAAGTGAAGTCAGATCCCAGCTTGGGTAATTCCATTCTACCTCCCTAAAATTCCCCATTTATTTCAAACAGATGTAGTGTTTCTCACTTCCTCCACTAAAGGCTGCTGAGTAGCTCAGTGTGTCGTGCTGAGCACGCGCTGTGTTTCACCCCGAGGGTGGCTACAGCACCCGGGGAATGAGCCAGTGCAGAGCCTTGGTGCATTCGGTTCTGTCTGGGGGCAATGCTGGTCTGTCTGTTCAGTGTGAGAACTGCTAAACATTCTCCCACAGAGCCGTGGTTGGAAGCAAACAGCCAACAAAAGCCAGCACTGAGGATTTTGTCCTGTAGAGCATGAGGTACACACAGCCTCTGGTTGTAGCTCTTCTATTTATTTCAAGTAGCAACTTGGTCACTTTCTTGAAAAGCCAAAAAGCACCTTAATTTTACATCAGAATAAATTGGCTTGGACCCTTAATTTCTGTGCCTCAATACTCATTAGTAACGGTGAAATAGCAACACTCATTAATGCTCATTAATATTTACTATAATGGGTGCTTTATGACCACTTTGAAAGGGAGATGAATTCCCGTTTCCCATTTCTCCTGATACAGACAAGCTGAGGAATGAACAAATCGAGCCCTTTATACCATACACTGTGCTAGACAGCTCCCAGGGCTTGATGGCAGCAGGAGCACACACACAAGTGCAGCCAGGAGCATTAATGGAAAGCATGTTCAGGGAGACAGAACTGCAGCTTGGTCTCAACGAGTGTGTGGTAGAGATAATGTAAAAGCAATTCCTTTAGCGAAGGCAATTCACTGAAAAAGTATTTTTTTACAGAGCACCAACTTACTCAGCTGGCAGGGTTGCTGCCAGGAGACAGAGCCAGTTAGTGCCACCTAGGCTGGGGACACTGAGAGGTGGCCATGTGCCTGCTGAGCCTGGCCCCGTGTCTGTGCCCAGCCACTCCTCGGGGCGGGTGCAGGTTCCCTTCCCAAGGTTCCTCTGACACGGGTGCTCACATGGAATCTGTCCTCCTGAGCAATAACCTGCACCCCTCTGAGGTGATGCCCTCACCTGCAGTTCCTCTCTCCTTTACCTGCACGGGTGCCCTGCCCACTCGAGGCGCTGCAGTCACCTGAGGCATTGGCAGTCTAGGATCTCTCTGCCCATCTCTCAATTTCCACCAGTATCACTGAGGCACGAATACAACCCTTAAAATGCAGATAACCCCACAGTTTACCAACAAGCTGGAAAGGCAACTGGAAAATGTAAATGGAGGGTGCACTTAGGTTTCCTTATTGAGGACAACTGTGAACTAGCAGTGACAGAAAAATCAGCAGGAAGAAAAGATAACCCTGTGTGCTTCTGCTGCCATTCACAGGATTTCTAAATTCAAGTAACACTCACAAAGTTTTTTATAAAAAAAAAGTCAATGTGTAGCCTTTTGGTTGCAATTCAAGTTCTAATAAAACTGTTTATTGAACTCCTTGACCCCTTCCTGGAATCTGCTGGAGCTTCCCAGAACTTTGTGTCATGTGGTTCTCGGTCATTAATAACCAAGGATGACACAGCAGTTTAGACACAGCACAGCAGCTCCTCTCCGTGCGAGCAGGCGCCAGGACAGCTCCCAGCACACAAACAGCCCAGCCAGGGCTGCAGCATCCAGCCCCAGAGCAGCAGGGCCGTGATGCAGCAGCAGCAGAAGGGGCAGGAAGTGATTCATCCCGTACAGTACACGTGGGACACGATCAGAAAGATCCCAGCCTCCAGCCAGGACCAGGACAGTGCTGGCACACGGCTCTGGGCTCCAGCCTGATGTGAGATCCATCTCCCAGTCTGTTTACACTGAAATACTCCTCCACCAGCCAGCTGTGCATTAAAAGCAGCATCTGGTGCTAAAGAGGGTCAGTGAATCCAAGACCTCTGAATACATGGCTGATCTGTTCTGTCCACCCACTCATTTACGTTTATAAAGCCCTTCTGGCTTCTGCCTGGAAATCTTTGGCCTTCAAACCAGAGATCTCTCCAGCAGTTCTCCTCCAGCTCTTGGCCTGCTTTACAGTTCCTTGAATCTGTTTAGCCATTTCCCTGCTTGTTCCCAGCCCTCAGCCCCCTGTCCCATCCCAGCTCGGGGCCAATTAATCATCTCTTCTCATGACAACTGGCCTGTAGCTAAGAAATTCTGAGTGTCACTTTCCAAAGAGCAGAGCTGTTGTGTCTGCTGCAGCAAGATACATTCCAGGTACATTCTGCCTCGCCAGTTGTATCCTTACAAGAATAAAAAAGGGCAGGGATATTGCTCTGTGGAGAAGCTAATCACATTCTCGGGTGAGATGCTGTGCTTCAGCTACAGCGCAATGAATAGGACTCATTGTGAATTGATTCAAAAGTCTTATCTCTGCCAAATTTGGGTTTAGTTACACATGTGCATTTCCTACAAATAAAAGAAAATACCTGTGTGGACTTATTGGGGAAATGGATTTAATTTTGATCAAGTTCCTTGAGCTGCCAATCACTGTAATTTCACTGGAGAAAGCTCAAACTTGCTGTAGGAAATTGGATGGGGAGAGAGATGGAAGAGAGAAAACTGAAATCTCAGTTTAGGTGGGAATTAATACATTAAATCAAATTTTTTCCCTTCCTATATGTGTCCTAAGCTGCTTCTACTTATTTCTCCCAGTCTCCCTCCACAGTATTTACAATGCAGATTGGCAAACACTGGAGCCCTGCATGCTCACTTCAGTTAAAGTTAATTTTTAAGGAAATGCTTAATCTGTTAAGGGCCCTGCATCCCTGGAATAGACTCTCAAGCTCCTGAGGTCCTACTCCAAGCAACAGATGTGCTTTGACCCACCTTCTCAAGTCAAGCACAGTGCAGGAATGTCATTTTCCAAAAAACATGAGGCTGCAGAAAGGAAAGCATTTGCTTGCAAACCCAGTTCTCCCTCTGGGGAGAGGTCAAGAATGAGCTGGACATGGCAGCCTGAGCAGTGCTGCTTTGTGCAAGGCTGGCAGGCATTCAGAAGGGATGGTGATGGGGCTGGTACCGACCCTACTCTAGAAAGGACCAACATTCATTTCAGAGGAAAAAGCAGCTCATCTAGAAAAGGAGATAATGTTTAGTTTGATATTTTAGTGGACCTAAGTCAGTTCATTTAAAGCAAGTCCAAGGCTCACTGTCTTATCTGCTCTGCTGTTAGCTGGTGTTGGCCAAGACATCCAAACCCTGGTCTAGACAAAGCCTAGAAGCAAGGGAGACAAACAATGACACAGAGAGTGAGGACTAAGTGAAGGGAGACACAGTGAGCAAAGAGTAGACAGAAAGGAAGACAATGGAATGGAAAAAGCCAACATTATCTTTATACTGAACATGACAGCTGGGCTTTCGAGGGGTGCTCTTTTCCCTAATCCAGAGCACATGCTGCTTCTTAACTCCAGTACGTGTTTGTTTATTTGTTGTGTGTTTTTGTAAAATGAATCACCCTTAGGAAAAACCCGTGGACTTAAAATTACCGAGGGCAAAAATCTCGTTGTACGTCAGCTGCTCTGGCACAGCCCGTAGGTAGCTCAAGAGGAAAAGCTACTTGGGAATCTTCTGGTGAAGGGCTTCTCTGTAGGTTTTCTTAAAGGAAAATTACACTATGCTGGACCTGAAATGTGTAATGGGAATGTGGCATTGGAATCGTCCTGTTTTGTATAAATATTAAACAGGCATTGAAGTACTCTGACCACTTGGGGCTCAAAATGATCTCTTTATTTAGGTCCAGTGATCTGCTGAATTTTTAATCAAAACTGAAGATCACAACAGGAGAGCCCTGAAGCAGCCACTGCTCTGGAGAGAAATACCCTCACGTTAAGACTTGGGGCATGAGTTCTTCTCCTGGGTTTGACCCCAGAAATCTCTCACATCCCTGCTAATTGTCCAGCCTACTGGGCTGTTAATTATCTTGGGGTGATGACAGTTCCAGTGGATATATATCACTTGAACAGTGATTACAGTGGATTAGTAAATATGAACTACCTGCACCAAAGGTCAATGAAACATCCCTCTCATTTCTAGATCTCTGTTATAAACACATCTGGAGAAAATCTTCACACTTTATTTTGCCTCTTAAATGTCACATGTAAAAATAAGCACAAACACATCATTCCACCCAGTGTCCTTGCCCAGCTGATGTGAAACAAGCACTAAAGCAACAAGTATGAGACATAACCACTATTTCTGTGTGCTGAAACCCTACTGAAGAGAAGAGCTGGTCTGCTATCTCCTGTGATCAGAGTTCTGGCCAAATCAGTCTCCCTAAGAATACCTGGAGTCACAGGAATTTATGTGGGAATTGAAAATAAAATTTGATCAAACAAATACTCACTGGTCAATAACAGTGGCAATATTAAGGCTGAAATTAAAAGAACTAAAGATGTTTTCCCCACGTTCTTGGGGGGAAATGGGACATCTGCACTTTGGTCATGCGGCCAGGGTTTCATAGAGAAAAGGTGGAGAACAGGCTGAAGACTCTGGAGTCAGGCACTGGGCTCATGATGCTCTCCCTCGGGAGAAGGGGCAGCAGGAAGCAGGCAGGAGGGCACAGGAAGTGCTTGGGAAAATTTCACTGAACAGTTAAAACCTCTACGTGAATGAAGCCTTGAGCCTGTTTTGCTTCAAACAATGTTCCATTCAAAGTATGACTCAACTTTTGGGGCCTGATCCAAAGCTCACTAAAGACAATGAGAGTTTTTCCATTGACTTGAGCAGCCTTTGGATGAGGGCCTTGATCCTGATCCTGAAAGCCTGATTCACATGAGAAAGGCTGCACAAAACACATCAGGTCTAGAAATCCCTGTTGAGATTGGACCCCATCCTTTCCCAGGGAGTATTCCAAGCTAAAGCAATGGCACCAGTTGAGCCTGGTGGTCTGCTCACTGTCCTGAACTTCACCTAGCATTTGATGGTCACAGGGATTTAGAAGGATAAATCCTTGGTCCCACACTTCCACAGACGTGTCCATGTTTGCATAGCTGATTAAGAGCTTTTCCTCCCTCTTGACTTTGTTTTGTCTAATGGTGTTATCAGGATGTAGCTCATGAACCACTGGGTGCAGACTTCAAGAGATGCCACACAAAAGCCTAAGCTCCATTAAGTCACGTTAAAGCCTCAGATCCAGTTAAAACCAAAAGTGTCTTCATTACTGAGACCTAAGGTGTTGAAACTATAATGAAGGTTAAATTAATCAGACTTACTTTAAGTAGATAATGCTTTCACATGCTGGTTTTCAGGGCAGGGTTTTTTAGCAGAAAAGGTACAATCTTTTTCAGTCACTTCGGATGATAAAACTTATGATGTTTGGATAAGATGTCTCAAAATGCCATTATTCAGCCATAAAAGAGGAGAAAGACCAAACAATGCAGCATTTGGACCTTGCAAGCTCCTCCCTGTTGGCTGTCTTTTCAAAGCAAGTGTCATGTGAGATGATTTTATACACTCCTATACCATTCCCAGATGCTGTCCTCTGCACACAAACATCCTGTCCAGGGGCAGCTGGGGCTGGGCTGCTCTCTGCTGTGACACCTAGCTCACAAACACATCTGCAGAGCTCCCTGCGTACCAAACCTCTTGGCTGTGCCTCGCAGAGCTTTCCATCCAGGACCTCCTCACCCTTGCCTGCAGTGCTCGCCATACAGTGCATCAATAATATCTGGTTGTCCTGGTGCAGTTACAACTGAAAAAAATGTTTTCACCCATCTGGTTTGTATTAACTTTACAAGGGAAGTGCAGTATACAGGGGAATTTTTTTTTTTTTTTTTTTTTTGCTTGTATAACCATGTCTACACCCTGGCTGCTGCCAGGACCCTCCTGGGTCCCCCAGGGAAAGCTGCAGCCCTGACACACACGGGGTGCAGTGTGGCAGAGCACGAGGGACAGGGCCAGCAGTGCTGCTGGGGAGCTGAGAGCTGCCTCACCTCCACACCAAGCTTGCAGAAAATCTACTTGGGTGATTTCTGTCAAAGCTTCTCCTTGCAAAGCTGTGCTGCCACATTTTTAAGCCCAGCCAAAACCTCAGATTGCCTCACAGAACTGAGTGGTCCAGGATCCACAAACGTCATTTCCCAGGATAATCCTTGACTTTTGTTTCAGTCTGTTATTTCCCACTTAATACCCACAGCTTTTTAATTGGTTATTATTATTTCTTATTATATTTGAAAATTTTAAGAGTCTCTTAAGAAGCTAATAGGGGACATAATTAAAGAAAAATGCAGAGAATAATCAAAATGTAGTGTGACTTTACAGATGTGACAGACATTGATTCTTCTCGGGAGGGAGACAGGAAACTGTGGTGGGCCAGAGCCCTCAGGCCTCAGCTGACTGCAAAATATCCCCTCAGGACCAACTTTGTGAACTCCAGGCACACAATAACCCCCAGCAGCTCCTGCACCCAGCTCCACAGCGCAGCCCAGGCTGCTGCCACACAATAATTTCCATTATTTGATGTTGTAATACAGCATTTATTTACCTGATTTAAAAGCAACCATTGACCTGGCACATGACTTCAGACGCAGTACTTCAGTGTGCTGGTTTTTATCTTCTGATGGCCTTTCAGACCTTTAGATCCTCTTCTAATGATAAGTAAAATACAGACAGTGATGACAAGTAAAGGGAAAGATGCAATATGAGTACTGATTGTGGAGAAGGAAGAAGGTGGCACAACATGTTCCATTTTTTAATGGCATCAGACCCAGACCTGATCCAAGATCAGGCTCATTTCAAATGTATGGCTTCTTCTGCACCTCATTTTGAATGTTTAGCTCTTTTGATTGGTTTGCTATGTCAGTTCATACATTGCTGTTACAAGTAGTAGGTGCAAGACCAAAGTTTAGCTTCAAGTTACATTATATTCAAATAAACAGAGATCAACACAACGCTGCTGCCATTGACTTTGGTGGGTACTGAGCTCGTCTAAAGATGTCATTACTACATCCAGATTGGTACAAAACTTCCTCTGCTGTACTACAAACTGAACTCTAGTTCGTCACCATTACACTTCAGGATAGGCAGAGACAGTTCCTTGACTGCCAGGTATCCCACTCAGGGGGCTGTGCACAAAAACAGCCAGACAGGCTGGACAGCATCTGTCAGAGACTTCATTAAAATTCAAGCTACCTTTCAAAGCGCAGCTTTGAGACTGACATGTTGCTTACCATGAAGAGAGGATCTGTGAAAACAGAAATGGGAAGGTAAGGAGGATGAGACTGGCAAGCACAGCCTCCCAGTGACTCCCAGTGCTGGGATGACCAACCCCAGCTTGAACAATCCAAGACGGGTGACCTGGTTATGAAAAACGGTGGTAAACAAGGAAAGATCATGCATGGAAAAAATAAACATCAAGGGCTCGAATGGGGCTGTGCAGAAATGGCAAGCACCAGCTGCTGCCAGCAGCGCTGTGACACATTCACACCAGGGCAGCCGGGGCGGGGTGGGTTTGATCCCTGCCTGATTGACGCTAATGACATTCCCCAATGGCTGTGGCTTTCCTCACACCACTCCCAGGAGGCTCAGAGGCACATTCCTCCTCAGTTCTAATGAGAAAAAACATATTTTGAGTCAAGTTAAATGATGCCAGGTGTTTGCTCGGGTTGCCTGGACCAGAAGCACCGTCAGAGCTCAGCCTGTGCTTCCCAGCCGTGGAGCTCAGCTCTGCAGAACGCACCGGTTACCTGCTGACAGCTCCAGCCCAGCTCCACGTGCAGCCAGTGATGGGAGAGATCCATCCTGTGGTACTGGGAGACAGCAGCACCTGTGAGGGTGGGTGCCAGCCCAGCAGCTGCCGTGTTTATTTGCGTTGCCTGGAAGCCCCGCTGGAGGATCAGGCGTGCGTGTGACAGACACGAGCCTGAAGCACTGCGCTGTCCTGGAGGGGTTATCTACCTCTGCTGCTTTTGTCCTGCCTGGCAGGAAAAGCCTTACTTCTGCCAGTGACAGAAGTGCACCAGAAATGGAAAGAGGAGTGGGTGCACTGCTTCAAATCCCACAGCACGAGACCTGAAGTGTCACCCAGGCCAGGTCATCAAGGCATTCCGAAAGGCTGAAACCTCATACCAAGCTAAACTCGGAACTTGGGAGCCCAGGCCAGCGAGCAAACCCTTCACATGAAAGAAGAGCTGCCTACAAATGCACATAGCTGCTCTGCTGATTTTGAGAGTGGAAGGGGAAGTTTTCGGATGCTCTGTGCCTAAAGAGGTCACTGCAATAAACATTTTCCTGGCAATTGCTAAAGCTCAGAATTCCCGAAAACCTGAATCTTTCTGTGTTAGGACCCTACTTCAGGAACTGCAGTTTATAAATGACTGATTCATGGCGTACCTAAATTTAAGAATGCCAAGGAACCTAGCAAGATCCATGTGGCCAGGAGTTCCAGAGCTGGTTTTGTAAGAGCTCTGGAGGCTGGCTGTGAAAGCTGTGTGCCATGGACTCACACTGGCTGTGTTCCCCAGCCTGGCAGGGCTGCTGCTTGCATGTTCCATCCTGCTCTCCTTTCCACCCTTTCAATCTCGCACTAGGATCAGCAACAACCCTCTGGAAGCAAAACACAGGCCAGCCTGCATTGTCCCAACACCTCCAAATGTGTGCTGCAGCAGTGGGATGGAGGAGGACGAGGAGGAGGAGGAGGAGGAGGAGGAGGAGGAGGAGGGCTGCCTTTCTCTTCTCCGTCGTGCACACAGAGGTGGTGGCCCAGCCCAGAGGGACCATGACAGGACAGACTGCCACCTGAGCAGCATCTCACGCTGCCTGAGCCCCTGCCCCTCCCACCTGGAAAAGGAATGGGATGGGAATTCTCCGCTGGGGACATGGGAAGTCCCAAATTCCACCCAGCAGCCCCTGCCCGCAGCACAGCCCATGCAGGCCTGAGTCTGAATGACAGGTTTGACACTGAATACAGCCAACCAGAAATCTTTCAATGGAGATGTTCCTCTGGGGTCTGAAAACCTGGCTGAGGGTGTGAGTGCACATCTATTTATAGCAAGACAAATATTTGTGTAAACACATAGAGGAAAAGAAGGCAAATCTTCAAATTGGAGCACACTCTGCGAAAGCAAGATTAAATAGTGAAAAACTTCCACATAGGTATTCTGGGTTAATTTTCCAGAAAATATTTCCTAGAACAGAGATCTAGATCAGTCTTTTAACAGTCCATCCCTTTCCAAATTTTTCAAGAGCACTTTTTTGATTGTCTTCCATTTCCCTGATGACCCGGTCACACATATGCATTTTCTCAGCATTACCACAGCGATTCCTTTGTCATGATTGCTCTATTGTGCATTTTAAAATAAGGCTGAACATTGAGGCTTAGAATGTTAATCATGAGAAGAAAAATCACAGGACAATCAGTGGTTACTTGCAGAGCAGTGTAGTTGCAAATCAGCTGCTGAGGATAAATACCAGACACAAACAGGCTTCAGAAGCAGCCCTGAAATACTTAAACACAATATATTTCCCTTAACACAGCCCTTTGAGGTCACAATCTTTACTAAAACAAAGGGTCCTCCATGCAGAACACACTCGACACCTTTGCCAGGCCTTTCCAGAGCAGAATGGGGATGGGCACAGCTTCCTCTGGGCAGAGGGCTCCTGCTGTGAGCAGCGGCTTCAGCAGGTGACACAGCTGTGCTCACCGCTCCCAGAGGCAGCTGCGGGCATTTCCAGCTCCTGCACGGCAGTTGGTTGTGTTTGATCCACTAAACTCAGAGAGCAGCAGAGCCATTGTGTGTCCAGCTCTTGGACAGACTCCTGCACCCAGGAGTGTTTCCCCTCTCGCTCTGTTACAGCCAGTGATGCACAGGAAGGATCCCCAGCCACCCCACGCCCCCACAGCCCAAAATCTGCACCTCACGGCTCAGGTGCAGCTACATCGAGGGCAGCAGGTCTGGGGGGCTTGTGATCTGCCTCTCCTCATTGCTCTGCAAATCTGAGTCAACCACAGAAATAAGAGGGGGACAGGAAAAAATAGAAAGGGAGAAGTGGTTAAGGCATTCCTGCGTGACGCAAATGCAGTGATGTCAGAATTGGAGACCACAGACACCTCTGCCAAAATGAATGGGATTCCAGCAGGCTCCAGCTGGTCTCATGGTTTGTGCATTCTGTGTTGTTTCCTGGATACCAGCAATTCCCAGCTGTAAACTGAGCAACCATTAACCCTTCCCTGCTGCGGGTTTCCAGGCAGTCGCTCACGGGGAAGTTTTTCCCTCTGGTGAAAGATTCCCATATTTCATAACCAGGCATCTTGTATGACTCAATGGCCAACTTAAAAATAACCCCTTGACCCTAAGTGTCTGGGACAGCCATTGGAACACGGAAAGGAGAACGTTTTCTACAAAGCAACGTTTATTATCTGATCTTTCAGCTGCATCCCTGTGCCCTTGAGCTTCATTCCCCAATCCCCCATGTGACTTACCACCTCTATCACTTTTCCTTTCCTACTTCTTTTTTTTCTTCCTTTTCCCCCCACCCTGTTCCTTCAAGCTAGCTTTTCGTTTTTTCTTTCCTACCTCTGCAATGAGAAGATGAGGCATAGCTTTAGAGCTGAACTTACTCTGGGAATAGATCTGAAATCCTGACATACAACTCCCAGAAATTTTTGTGAGGCAAAGCATCCAAATTCTTAAACTGGCGGCTGATTCCTTCCTGGCACAAACTGAAAACCTAATTTTGGATCTCAAATGCCTGAACTTCCCGAAAGTAAAAATCTAGGCATGGATGTTTTTTTGGCTGAACTAGCCCTCCCACAGCTGGGAGGGAACAAGAGCTTGAACTCAGGCCAGACCAAAATAATCAAATATCTGATTTGTTAATCTCTACTAATCAAATTGTACTTAAGCTGCATGGACAGGTCTCCCTGCTCTTCTCTCCAGGTACTGACAGACAATGAAAAACTTAACACAGACACATCAGAACAAACCTGCTGCACTGAGGTAACAGCAGAAAGCGTGAGAGCTTTTGAAAATTGGTGGTGAAAAGACAAATACATCCAAAATCAGAGCAAGTTAAAATGCACTGATTACATTCTTCAACAGTACTGACTTGTCCAAAACATGAAACTGTGAGTAACCCCACCAAGGGCTACACTGCATTTCCAGCCTGCTCAGCACAGAGTGCTGCTGCTGTCACAGAGGACACTGATCAACTCCTCTGGCCAGAAAAGGGGGGCACTGCTTCCCAGCCGAGGAGCAGCAGAGCCTGGAGCTCTCCCCTGGCTCGTGGGACACCCCAAAGTCTCTCCTGTCCCCTGCCTGACCTCCCTGCATGGCCGTGCTGCTCCCACCACTGCGACCTTCACCAGGGCAAAGCTTGGGCTCTTCTCAACTCCTTTCTAAGCTCTGAGCTTCTCTGGTTCATCCATTCAAATTTTTCTCAACTAACATGAAAATGGATATTTCTCATCTGGCAGGAGAAGCTCAACTTCAAGAAAAATAATCAAATAGCAACATCCAGAAATGCTGATCCTGCAGCCTCCTCTTCCCTGGCCTGTGGTCAGTGTCCACGGTCAGATCCCCACTCACAGAAGGGGCTCAGCCCAGCAATGGATCACAGGACACCTTTGGTGGAAGCTGAGCACAGAGAGCCATTCTGGCCCCATTCCTCATCTCTGCTCAGGGTACAGCTGCAGCACAGCCAGAGAGGCTCTCAGCTGTCCATCCCAGCCTGCAAATCCCTGTGCATGGGCCTGTGTGCTAAGATCAGCCCTTATTCTGCAGAACACTGTATTTCTTCCCACTTTATAACATAGATGTATTATTTACCACAAGCTCAAGCAGTGTAAAGGGAAGTGTAATTCCAGTCCCTCAACTCTTCAGAAATTGTAAAGATTAATTTTCTTTGGGCAAGGGAGTGATACAAGAAAGAAAGTCAGTAAACCTAGCAAAATGAAGTGTGAAAAAGAATATGATTTATGGCTATTAATGCATCAAGGGAAATAGGAAAGGAAGGAAAAGAACAGACTGAGCTCCATACTGCTATTGGAGTAAGAGTAAACTGACAGCTAACAAACTAAGGCTGAATGAAAATTAGAAGGCTCCCAACCAATTCAACAACCTGATTCTAGAGCTGTCAAACGTGGGAGCAACAGAGACCAAACTGGTGTAGGAATAAAACTGTAAAGGCAACAAAGCCAATTGTATAGCTTGGTACTTCTGAGAAGAGCCCTGAGTCAGCATCCCAAGCACTCCTTTGTAGCCCCATCTCTCTGAAAGTTTCCCTTGGCTTTTGCATAGCAGACAAGCATTTCCCTTTCATGTCACTTGCAGGAACGTTTTTATTTCTGAGGCCAGAGAGGAAGGGGAGAGGTTGTGTTGCAGTCCAGGGCTAAGACATGAAACACTTGGCCAGTTGTGTTTCTGTCCCCTCCTGCCCAGCCTCTCAGTCCCTGACTTCTTGCCTGTTCCTTATCATTCTGCTTCCACACGTTTTGACTCAGCTGAAAAGAGGTCCATATTCCATCTTCCAGCTGTGTAGTGCTGCAGAGCCAGCCCCACTCCTCACGTGGAATACAGTGCCCACCCTCCAAAGTGTTTGTTACTAGGCGTATATGTAATGAGCAAATGCTGTGAGTAAGCATGAGACAAAGGAGTTGATCCTCAACAGTGTGATAAGGCTTTGAGAGCGTCTTGGGGGACCTTTGAACCCCAAGGAGGTGACACCATTGGTACAGGTTCAGTTATCTCTATGGGCCTACAGATGCACACACGGCGCTGCTGGGAAATAACTAACATTAAACACAACTGTGATGTTTCAGCCTGTGAAAACAGGACAGAAATCTGAACTGCAGAACTGTGGGACAGTTTAGGCTGGGAAGGAGCTCAGGAGGCCATCCAGTGCAACTGCTCTGCTCACAGGGGGCCAGCTCAAATCACGCTGAGTAGGAAGGGTCTGTGACAAGGCAGATGTGCCACAAAGGTCCTGTCCCATTCCTCGATTGCCAAGGGATGGACAGTCCTGCATGCCCTCAGAGCTCCTCAGCCAAAGCCTTTGGAATGTTCACTGTGATGCTCCTGCAGATCTCTGGGTTTCCCAGCTTGGTAAAATTCATTTTGTTTGAATCTTGCTCTTAGAATCCTTGGTGGTCCTGTGATAATGATCAATGGAACCTGTCAGAAGAGCATGGAATGGCAGCATGGTTGGGGTTGGGGGGCACTGGGAGGGTCATCTAGAGCAAGCCCCTGCTCAAGCAGGAAGATGCTGCCAAGGGCCAGTCAGGCCAGTGCTATCAGTGTGTTACAGAGCAGCCAGCCCAGCACCCAGGATTAGTCACAGCAGAGATGAAACAAACCTGCCCAGCCTCCTTCCCTTTGCTCTGCTCTGATGTTCACAGATAAAGCCATGCGGGAGAAGATGGAAAGAACTGAATGTCCTGTGGCAGCTCTTATCAAGAGCAGGAGTGAACAGCCAATAACCACTCAGCGAGTCACCTTCTAAGCTTAAAAAGCAGCCTGTTGCTTTAAAGTATGTTAGTCATCAACAAATTGGCTGGGGCGTTCTTCAGTCCCTCAGTTTCCCCTCTCCAGTCTCCCTCTGCTGGGACAGAGGCATTTTATGGACTAGAGCAAAAATCTTTCACCATTTTTAGGATCTAAATTGTGTCACCTTGCTTGGAAGGCTGACATGTGTTTGTTCTGTCATTGTTTGCTCTTCCTGCTTTGAACTGTAACCTCTGGGGACAGGGACTTTTTGTCATGCAGTGTTTGCCCAGCGCCAGCACAACCCTGTTCCTCTGAGCCTCCCTGGCACCCCCACAGCTGCTCCAAGCTACACAGGATTTGTTTTTGTGACTCCTCACCGCTGGAAACAGACTCAGCTCCTGGCAGCCAGGACCTGGCTGGAGAAGCCCCCCACGATGGGGATGCAGGTGTCTCAGGAAATGTCCGTGTGTGGGACCAGGTCCCTGCCCTCTCCATCCCCCTGGTGCACAAAGACACAAGGGTACCTTTCCCAATGCAACCCAGTCACTTTTCCTTTCCACATTTCGTTATTTATGAAGAATAGGGCACGTGATCCGCACCGTGGATCCACACCAATCCACACCAGGGTGGGTTGATTGAGGCATCTCCTAAAACATTTATTCAAACCTGCAAACCTCAGTTTGTGGCACCCAGCCGAGCTGAGCACAAGCAGCAGGCCAGCCCCTGCCCCACTGCCCTGCCCTTGCTTCCAGTATCAGCCCTGCTCTTCCAGGACAGCCCATATTGTTAGCAAGCACTATTATTCTGTAATTTCAGAAGTGCAGATGGTTTGCTTAGCAAGTGCAGAACATGGAATTGGCTGGGACAGTAGGAGGTAGACACTCAGCAACATCTCTACCCGTAGCTCTTATCGTGGTTAATTCTTCAGAGTGGCCTCTCATTAAGGCTGTGATCACCGATTAGGTTTTTAACTTGCCAGTTTGTGGCGTTTGACTGCAGCGTGATTGCAGGATCAGCTCCTCCCGGGGAAAATGCCACCACTGCCCTCTCCTGTCCTTTCCTTGTCTCCTGCCTCCATTCCTTCTTTTCCCGGTTCTGTTAACTCTGCGCCTACGCTCTTCTGGTGCCTGCGACGCAGCGGAATGCCCAGGGGATTTCTTTGTGCCCTCTTCTTTGTCCAGTTTCGAAGCCCTGGGGACAGGAATTGTCTGTGCCCTGTGTTTGTGGTGTGGCACAGAGCACAAAGGTCCTGCCAGGGGCTGCAGCGCTGCTGGGGCTGCTGCAGTGCTGGGGCTGCTGCGCTGCACTGCTGGGGCTGCTGCAGTGCTGGGGCTGCTGCACTGCACTGCTGGGGCTGCTGCAGTGCTGGGGCTGCTGCACTGCACTGCACTGCTGGGGCTGCTGCACTGCTGGGGCTGCTGCACTACACTGCACTGCTGGGGCTGCTGCACTGCTGGGGCTGCTGCAGTGCTGGGGCTGCTGCAGTGCTGGGGCTGCTGCACTGCTGGGGCTGCTGCAGTGCTGGGGCTGCAGCTCTGCTGGGGCTGCAGCTCTGCTGGGGCTGCTGCACTGCTGGGGCTGCTGCACTGCTGGGGCTGCTGCACTGCTGGGGCTGCTGCACTGCACTGCTGGGGCTGCTGCACAGCCTGCCCAGCTCCCAGCTCTGCAAGGGCCGTGACACACGACTGGCAGCGTGAGGCTGGCGTTTCTTCTGGCACTTCATACCAGTACCTACGCCTGCAAACCTCTTCAATAGCTCATGGAAGGGCTTTGGGCAAGCCTGTGTACTTCGTGGAGCAAGAAGATCATTCTGGGAGTGACAAGGTTTGGGCAGCATCCCCTCTCCCACTGATCCTTGAAGATTTGGGGGGTCTGTGCTGAGTACTGAGTTTGTCTGAGAAATTAACAAGTTACAAAATCTGTGGTAAATCTGAAAAATCACAGGCTGAATATGCCCCAAAAACAGAGGTCAGTGAGCATGAGAGAACACAGGCACTGATCACAAACACAGCTAAGCACAAACACAGCTCATTCTGATGCCTCGCATGGACACAAGGCCTCAGCTGCACAAAATCTGGGAATCACATGTGAGAGTGAGAGTGTGCCACGGGTACCATGGTGCACGTGCTGTGCCTGCCCAGAGGCTGCTCCGGGCGAGGAAAGCCCTAACAGCACACAAGTGTCAGGCTCCAAACTCCGTTGGAGAGCTGTTACACTGAGACAGACCACTGAATATTTAGGAAAATATCAGTCAGTCATGATACAACCAGAGTTCCATTTTGTCAGACATAAAAAGGAGACTCTTAGCATTTCAGTCTGGCCTTCACCAAAATAGTTGGGAAACAGCAGATTCCACATTCCACCTCTGTGACACTGATGATAAAACAAGATACAGCTGTGCAGAAGGTGTGTTTAAAAACAAAAAATGTCCCTTCTGCCTGTGGGAGGCTGGGCAAAACCATACAGATGATATTTCATGCTGGGATTAGCTGGAGGTTGGGACATGCCCTGGACATCACTCACTGTAGGGAGTCATTTCACTGGAAGGAGAAATGCAATGAAAAAAAGCTATTTCTGGTTATTCCAAATTCCTTAAGCAGGAGTTCCTAAAGAGGGAGAAATGTCAAAAGATCATTTCTGACACGAACACCAAAGCTCAGTAGACAGGCAGCCAAGAGAAGGCAGCTAAACTCCCAGCAATGTTTCTGGGAAAGCAGAGCCCTGGGACACAATCCTAAAATGTTACCTGCTCTCAGCACATCAGAAACAAAGCAAAGGGGACAGAACAGCGACGTGCTGAAACTCCCAGCCCTCCCAGCCCTTCAGCCTCCAGCCCAGCAGAAGTTTCTCTGAAGCAGATTTATAGAGCCAAATGCTGAAAGACGTGAAAGGGAATATTATGGTCCTTTAATTTGTCCTCAATGCAGAGGCTGTAATTCTTTTCAGGGCTAAACTAACACACATGTTCTCAAAATGGATTTAATTCCATTGTGACTGTTCAAAACCTGGTGAAGGCACTGCTGTCCCTGATAAACAACTACAGTGTTTAGTTACTACTGGAAAGTTGTATATTATTTATTTAAAAGAGACATTTTTTTTTACTTCTGCTTCTAGCATGAAACCTTGTCCTGCCTTTGTCTGCAAAACTGAAATGCCCCAACTATCACACAACTTTGACTGCAAAGATCTACTCAGGGTGGTCAAGTAATTTCTACAATCCTTCCTTTGAGATGAATTTAGCTTCCATAATTTGTTTACCAGCTACTGAATTGTTTTTGTCTTTTCAATCCCCTTTGGAATTATTGCATCCTGGTTTGAAAGTGGACATCAGAACAAGACATTGTATTTAATGAAGAGCATTCCTAACATGGAATCATTTTCATTTTTCTGGAGGTCTAATGGCTTTGTAGCCCACGAACAACTGTGCGACTTCAAGGGACAGCCTGGCTCTTCAGCCACTCCTGTTTCCTGACGCTGGGTGTTGAAATTGTGTTGTTTTGGGGGGTTTCTTTGTTGTTTTTTTTCTTTCTTTTCTCAGATTTTTTTTTTTTTTTTGTGCGCTATGAAAAGAAGCTCTTCATGAAAAGTTAGAGGAGAACAATCTCCCCTGGCCTTCCTCCAGTTCCTGGAGGTAAAAGCATGACAAGCAGCTTCATTCCATGAAACTGGCAAATAATCTTTGCCAGACTTTTCCCAATTAGGACCTATCAATGAAACCCTTTATTTGCCAGAAACAAAGTCCAATTATACCTCCCCAGGAAAAGGAGGAGCAGGTGCCTCCACAGGCAGAATTCGAGCTCTGGTGAGGTGGAAGGCTTTGGGTTTAACTCCTTGCATTCTGCTGCAGTAATGATGCCTTGGCTCTGGATGACTGGCCACAGAGGGAGGAACTTTGATGATCCCACACCCAGAGCCAGAGAATGCCCAAACATTCCTAGCCAAGGCTTCTCCAGGAGGTTCTGGCACCATTTACAGGCAATTCACCCCATGCAAAGCACAGCTGGAAACATCCCCGGGGCACTGACAAGGCTCTGTGCTCCAGGCACCACCGGGCCCTTGGCACAGATTTGACTCCCTGCTGCCCTCAGGGTGGATGAACCCTCAGGGATGGACTCTCCACCCTCACAGCGGAACAGAACAGCTCTGGGTGCCATGGGAAAACCAGGGAAAGGGGATTCAGAAAGTGGCCAGGCTCAGGGCTCGTCCTGATAAAGCACCTCCTTTCTGTGTTAACTCAAACACACCACTGGACTGGCCCGGGAGGGAATTCCCTATGCTTGAACGTTATATTCTGAGGTTTATTTATTAAACACAGAGTATCCAGAGAGCTGTACATCACAGCTGTCATTTTAATGTCCAATAGTTCCACTATGAAATTATTTTTTATTAAGATTCAGAGCCACAAAACTTTTAGGGACTCTCTTCTGTCACGGAATGTGATTCACCACTCCATCCATACAGGCCATGATTCATTTGGGCTGGTTTTTATTATTATGAGTCTTATTTTAGCAGCTTGGCTGTCCTTAACCCATTTGGATTTGATTTGCCTGCAAAACTCATGCATGGGATGACTTTAACCTGTCACATAAAGCACCCGTTGACCCTTGTGTTGGGGGGGGGGGGTTGGTTTTTATTTCAGCTTATTGAAAAACTACAGTGCATTTTTTCTCATTTTGTATTTTCTATTTGACACATTAGAGAAGTAAACATTGTGTTGCACGTGCTTTTAAAATGAAACTCTTCTCATTTACATTCAGAAGGAAAGTCTCTTCACTGCAAGTGGAACGTGTTCAGTGTTTCTGAGGGGCAAGGCCACAGGCTGGCATCACACACCCCAGCGTTTCCTGGGTCCCTCTGGCACTGCAGATTTGCGTGCTAGCCCTCTTCAGCTGGAACCACACATCTGGGAGCCAGAATTAGAACCAGAAGTTAAGCAAGTTGTAGCTTCCCAGCTATGCAGCCAGAATTTCCAAAGTGACAGGATGTTGTGGTATCTCCCTGAAAGCTGTCCTCACCTTGCCAATGAATTACAGTTCCTGTAATTTTTGGCCACTTGGCATCACAGGATCCCATGATGTCAAACAGTTTCACCAAGAGAATCACAGTGGGATAACTCATCTTGGCTTGTGGGGACGATGAAAAAGCTTGCTAATCACTGGTTTACAGCGTGCATGTCAAAACATCTACTACAGCTGGGACTTGTGTGATGGAGCTTCTCCCCAGCAAGACACTAAATATAGATTTAAATGCACTGGATAACGGGCTGAGCCAAAGTAAAAGTGTCCTGAATCAAAACTGGCAATGGAACTGGAAGCACACACTTGTTCCCACTGATCCAGTTGGATCTCTGTTCCTACTGGGCCAGTGAAAGGAAGAGTAAAAGAGAAGTGGTGAGATGCAGGCTGCTCATATATTGCTTATATCCTCATGGCAAGAGTTTGTACACATTATAAAGACTACAAGATCTGGCATTCCTTTTGTTCTTTGGGTTTTTGTTTGTTTGTTTGTTTGTTTTTGTTTGTTGTTTGGTTGTTTTTAATGATAAAAACCAGAAGAGGAAAGGGAAGCAATAAAGTGTACATTCAATTTTTCCCTTGTCTTAGCAAGGGTGTAGCAGGCTGTACTCGGTTCAGAGCCTGGCTGCTCAGGGCAGTTTGGTACAGAAACTGGGCTGCAGAGCTCTCTAACCTCCTGGTGCTGTAACCAGGGGGAATGGGCCACTCAGTTTGGTACAGAAACTGGGCTGCAGGGCTCTCTAACCTCCCGGTGCTGTAACCAGGGGGAATGGGCCACTCAGTTTGGTACAGAAACTGGGCTGCAGGGCTCTCTAACCTCCCGGTGCTGTAACCAGTGGGAATGGGCCACTCAGTTTGGTACAGAAACTGGGCTGCAGGGCTCTCTAACCTCCCGGTGCTGTAACCAGGGGGAAGGGGCTGCTCTGTGTGACTCCTGCTCGGGGCTCCGGGCACCACGCAAGAGCCGAGCAGCCCAGCCTGCCTTTGTGCAGCCAGCTGCAGGAAGGGGTGCCTGAACGGAACAGGAATGCAGCGCCTCGAGAGTTCCTGACAGCCTGCTTGGGGGCTGCAGCACGTTTCCACCGGGGTTTGAAGCCAGGTTGAGTTGGCTGCAGTATCCCAGCTCCTACAATCTCTCTCAGCCTCTCAGGTTTCCCGTTTTTCTCTCAGCAGAGCTGCTCCGGGAGGAGCGGGCAGGTCTGGCAGCTCCCCTGCAGGGTGGGAGCTGCCCAGGGCAGCCTGTGCCTCCCTCCAGCCCCGGGCACAGCGGCAGAGCCCCTGGCCTCTCCTGCTCGGGCAGGGGACTGGCTCTGCTCAGTTCAGAGCAGGGATGAGGCTCCCGAGCACAGCTCCTGCCCTGAGCACAGTGGCAGAGCCCCTGGCCTCTCCTGCTCGGGCAGGGGACTGGCTCTGCTCAGTTCAGAGCAGGGATGAGGCTCCCGAGCACAGCCCCTGGCCTCTCCTGCTCGGGCAGGGGACTGGCTCTGCTCAGCTCTGAGCAGGGATGAAGCTCCCGAGCACAGCTCCTGCCCTGGCCCCTGCCAGGGACTCGCTGCCACCGGAGCACAGCAGCTGCAGGCCCAGGGGCTTTGCTGCTCTTTGCTGCTGGCAGCCCGGCAGCAGAGCTGCTCTCGCACAGCCACGGGCAGAGAGCAAGCCAGGGGAGTTTATCCCAAGCAAACCGAGTTCTGCAGTACAGAACACGCATCTTCCCTTCCCTTTCCCGAGCAAACCAAGCTCAGACTTCAGGAGGTTTCCCACTCTGGCCAAAGCAAGGTGTTTATGCCATGGGTGTTCTCATTTTGTACAGAACAATGGCCAGACCATCAGGGCTGAAGTGCTGGATGTCCCTTCTCGACGTGACGTGGACATTGCAGAGTGTCACAGAACAGCTTTTGAAAATTCCTACAGACTTCCCAATGAAAACAGAATTTACAAAGAATCTTCTTGCTCTCAAGCACCCCAGGCAAGAGTATGGCATTATTCAGAGAGGAAACATAGCCACAAAGCAGACAAAGGACACTGGCTTTAATCCTGCTCATGCCATAAACACCCAGTGGAACTTCAGAGAGATCATTTAAATCTCATTTTTATTCTGTTTGCTATGGATTTCTGTGACAGCCAGTATCTGTTTGATTTGTCGCTAGTTTGTGTGTTGTTTGCCTTTAAAAACCAAGTGACTGGGTCTGAAGAAATCCTGTGGAGCGAGTGAGAAATTGCTTCTCCCCTTGAGGAGCAATTGAGGCTACTTGGGACAGAAGCTTCCAGGGCAGAAGAAAGAAGATGCCAGACAAATGGAGAGAGACAGGCACAGCAAGGAGCCCTGAGAGGGACGATTGAGCAAGCACCAGGCTCAGAGGTGATGGGAAGACAGAGGAGGAGCTGCTGCCCAGGCTTGGGCAGGGGAACTTGTTTATAAGTTCTTTTATTTCAATTCTGTCTCAGCTAATTTGGAGTTTTCTTCATTGAAAAGGTTAAGCATTTTAATTTCTATTCTAACACGGCTTGGCTTTTTGGATTTGTTTTGTTCTGGCTAGTCTGGGTCACTTGGTAACAAGTTCAAAAAAGTTACCACATTTCAGAGAGAAACTCAAAGGATTCATTGGTGCTTCAGTGATGTCTGAGTCCTGCAGATGGAAGAGCCTGACTCCTCTGGCCTCGGCCTCTTGCTGGCAGGAGCACAAACTCAGAACGCTGCTCCTTCTAAGAAGGATTAGTTTGTATCATGGTAGGAATCTTCACTGTTAAATTTCTTTTCTCTGAAACTGTTGGTTTTTGGTGCTGGTTTCAATTACTGAGATGACATGAAAAAGCTGCAGTGAGTTTCTGACAGAGCTGAGTGGAAGTGAGGACGAGGGTCTGGGCTTTTCAAAGCCTTCCCTGCTCTGCTCTCCCTGGCTCCTGGAGCTGACTGAGAGCCTTGCACTGAAATGCCTGGAGCATCCAGCCATGGCTTTTTTCCCTCAGTGGCACAGGGCATCATGTTGAAAGGCTCACCATAGTTTTACAATCCAGACCAAAAAATGAAGCATTTGAAGAGCAGATCTCCAGCTGATGTTAACAAGTGACTGCAGGCACTGAGGAGAAGCAGCTCCTGTTCAGGGGGATGGAACTAAATCCTGGGAGATGATTCAGCTCTCCTTTTGCAGCTGCTGTGTCAGATCACATGTCCAGGCTCCCTGGTGGCCCTATGGGTTATTCCTCGTACAATTTCTGGAACAGTTTTCCTTGGTTTACATTGTTATATAGAGATTTACCACAGCTTTCTGGCAGGACACAGTCAGACACAGTCTAATTAGCTAAATAATGACACAAAGTTCACATTACACTTACAAGAAAAGCCCATCGTGTTCCTCACTCATCTGATATATAAGTCCTGTTAGGAAGTTTCTCAGGTGCATTTTTAAAGGCTGACCACTGTGAGCCATGAAGCACTGTGAGACAGCAGCAGGTTACAGGCTCGCTGTGAAACACCAGCAGGTTACAGGCTGCACAGAGAGCTGCCTCACCAGCTGCCACGGCTGCTTGAAAATTGCTCAGTTTTCAAAAAACAAAGTCCCATTTTTCCTGCAAAACACAGTGCAGTCATTTCCTCCTCTCGCTTCCTATGGAACTCCTGTAAACTCAGCTTTATAAAGTTCTTCTTTCCAGCACAAGCAAGCATTAGGGTGAACTTGCTGGAACAACCAGGGCTTGTCTTGCCAATCAGTATGATGACAGCATCAAAAATTCTAGCAAAATGCAAAACCAGCACACTCCTCAAATCTGCAAATATTTTTACAACATGAGCAGCAAAATCAGAGTGGAACTTCCAGAGAAATGCCCTGAGGAGAATTCAGCTGAATCCTTCTCTATCTTCACAAGAATCTTATCACAGCATTCACTACATTCCAGGTTTTTACACCACAAATGACCTGAGCTGATATTTAGAATATTTGACTCTTTATTCAGCAGCAGCCCTGTTAAATGTAACAGGGCCAACAAATAAGGCACCAGTGCAGAGCAGTAGGAAGGCAAAAATGCACAGACAAAGCAGCTGCTCATGACCAATACCAATCTCTCCGCAGAAATACACTTCACCCCTTGCTTTCTGATTAAAGATGTCTTGGATCCCTTATTCTTTTATTCAAGATGGAAGCAAAAATTAAACCCACCTTGATAAATTGAAAAATGAGCATTGGATAAAATTGGAACAACTTCTGTTTCTTCCTTTGTTTTTCTCAAACACCTTTAAAAGTGGGCTTGATCCCCTTGCACAGAAGGCAATGCTGGGACTGCCTGACAGGTGCTTTTTCCCCCTCTGGCCTGCCTGTGTTCCCTGGGAGCCACCCACACACATCCTCCCCGCCAGCAGGTGCTTTAGAAAGGTGTGGCTGAGTCCCTGCCCCTGCTGAATTCAGCGCAAGCTCTGCAGATGGAAATCCCCCAGAGCAGTGAGCAGCCTTGCTGTCAGCACGGAGTTAGGCTGCCAGGATTCTGATGTCTAACGCTTCCACACAATCATTAACTCTTTTGCTTCCTCCTTGCATAAAATCTAAGTGTTACTGTGAGCAGTGAAACGCCTAGGAAAGTGTGCTAGATACAAACATTTTAATTTCAGGTGGCATTGTTTCCCCTGACTGCAGGCTGTTGTTACCTGGTTCACCTTTCACTTCCAATTCAGTGTTCCATTTCCCCTGCAGTTTAACAGACAAAGAGTCTTTAGGCTCCTCCACAGTCAACCTTTCAGAAAAACTGTTTTGTGGTTTGGATTAAGGGAACAACAAACCAGGAGAAAACAAACAGACCTGTATCAGGGGACAGCACACATTTGATACACATTTAATGTGCCACTTCCTAAATGGAGGTTACAGGCCAGTCTTGGATCATGAGACGTTTCATTAGGTACAAACAGGAAAAGATTTTCTGTCTCAAAAAACTTCCTGACACAAAGCACACCATCCAGCATCTGGTCTCTGTGTGGCCCACACGGACGAGTCATCCTTGGGCTGGGAATCTCTGTGGCAGTGGCAGACTCCTCCTGGCCAGGTGATTGCCCAGGTGCTGCCAGAGCCCAGCTGGAGGGGTGTGTGTGCTCTCTGCAAGCACACTGCAGTCCAGGGCTCTGTGAACACAAACTGGGCACTCCAGACGTATCTCCTGCCTCCCTCCTGACCACAGGGACTGCCATAGGATGGAAAAGTCGTGGGACAGAGCCTGGCTCTGCCACCAGGATGAGGACAGAGGTCCTTCAGCAGGACCCCCTGAGCTTTAGTTTGGGGTGAGCTAAGGCAGGGCCCTGGCTCCCAGCATCTGAGGGAGCACTGCCCACAGAGAGGGCAATGAGGAAAAGGAGCCACCTTTGGTCTGCAGTTGCTAAGAAGTCTGAAAAAGAAACATTCAGTTTTGCCTTACATAAAAACACCCTTAAATCTCAGATTTTGGCTTTTTTTGTTTTTTTGGTTTTTTTTTTCTAAATATCTGGACCAACATGTCCATTCAGAGATGAAATCTGAGTTCTGCGATTTCAGGTGATGCATACCAGCCAACCCGTGGGAGAAGGAGGCTGTGTGAGAGGAGTAAAACCACCAGGACTGGAGCAGGAGCATCCTGAGGGGCTGCACAACCATCGTGCCACCAGGCAGGGGAGGGCACTAGCAGGGCACCCTTCCTGCAGAAGGGACATGGGGCAGGCGCCATCCAGAGCCACGTCTGGGGCAGCACTCTGCTCCCAGCCCACAGGAGCAGCAGGAGTTGCCCTTGTGCTTCATCCATCCCAGCTGAGGAGAGGAATGAACGGATTGTACGGCGCAGGGAGGACAAACACCAAGAGCAAACATTCCCCCCTCAGCTCTCTCTGTCAACTAACAGGTTCCCTGAAATGCTTCAGTCAGCATGTCACCAAAACAAACAGGCATTGAAGCCAGAGCCTGATCCAACAGGATTTCGAGCAGTAGGTATTCATTACTACCCTTCTGTAAGAGATCAGGACAATACCCTTCATTCTGGAAACATTTTAGATCAAAAACTCAAAGTGCCAAAGCTGATCCTCAGCCAGAGTGGGAAAACATTGCTGCAGTAAAGTCAATTGAGCTAGACCACAGGACTGCTGGAAAATCTGGCCACAGCAAAGCTACAGCTGAATAAGATTGTTTTTCTGTGCAAGCTATGAGGAGACTGAGATCACTATCTTTTCCTGAGAGAAAGAAACAATAGCTAAGGATCCAAACGCAAAATGAAACACACACACTGATGAGCTATTCTGTGGAGGTGGAGCAGACCTTCGTGTCTGATCTCCAGCCTTCACTCTCACTGCCTTCACGTCATGAAGTGCTGCTTCTTCCCTAAAATATACATGTCTATATAACACGATATGTGTGAGACAGTCATACGGGCACACCTCTGCTCCAGCAGGCTGGGAACAGATCTGGATCCTGCCAACCAGCCTTGCTGTTCCTTTGAGAGCTCTCCCAGTGCTCCTGAGCTGTGAGAATGCGATTCCTTCGTGTCTGCTCCACTTTCATCATTAATCTCTGGATATATTTACTGTTGACTCAGCCTTATATTTATCTTATTAAACATGGAGACCTGTTTCTAAATTTAGACTGTCCCTCAAGCTGTTTTTCTCCCTTAGAAACTCCTTTCTTCTTTTCAGATCCTGGCAAGACCTCTCAATAACTCTTCTCTCTGACTTCACGCTGAGAATTTTCTACTGTTGCATTGCAACCAAATTCATTGTTGGCACAACAGCAATAGGTGTGCACGTCAACAGCCAGGAACTCCAGGTGATAACACCTCTTCATTTCCACACAGGGGTCTGCCTGCTGTCACCCAGCAGTGAGAGCACCCCTCGAGGCTGCCCAGGGTGTCTGTGCCTCTGGGGCTCCTCTGCAGCTGCCAGCTGAGCTCAGCTCAGACCTGCTGGTCCCTGATGGCAGAGCACAGCTGCAGATGCAGGGATGGAACCCCCGGCACCTTCTTTGGGATTGCTGGCTGGCAGCTCTGGAATTTGGCGTAACTGTTCCAGAGATAAGTGTTCCTCCGTGGGAAGCTCTGGGGTTCCTGGTCCTTGGGCCTGGTGCTGCTGTGGCACTGGGACATCATATGACATAATATGGTTTTGCACACGTTTTGCTGGTGGGACAGGCAATATTTGCACTTTCTAGGCTATGTCCTACTGCACACACGCCAGACCACCACGGGTGCTCTGGGATGAAGCCTTTGGAGTCCTGTGCTTCACAGGGAGTGGAGCACACAGGGCACCAAAGTGCCAGTACTGGCCAAATCCTGGCTGCAGGACTTCCACAGAGAGCCAGCCTTACCCAGGAAGATGGAATGGCTGTACCTCGGGGTTTGGCTGCAACTGTGCTCTGGGAAAAGCGACATTCCAGGAGCCTGAAGCTGAACATTTTGAGCTTTGGGAGACAGAGGAGCTGCAATGTGGGTGTAGAACTGAACTGAGTGTCCCTACAGAGAGAGCTGCAGACGGCTGGAAACGGGCACGAGGCTGCCTGCTCCTGAATTGCTCCCTGTTTGTTCTTTCTCAGTTTGAAGGCAAGACCTTCCACCCCTGTGCCAGGACTGAACTAGTTCCTGGCACTGGAACTTCCACCCCTGGATGCCAGGCCTGAAATGAAGGAACCCTCCCTTCCCACCGTCTCCCCTGAGAAAGGAATCAACAAGCCTAACCAGTAACATTGAAAAGCTACGATCACAATTAAATTTAAATAAGAAGTCTTATAGCACAATCTCAAGCATCAATCCATCCTCGTTTAAGCCAACTGCGGGTAAGCAATTGCAGCATTTGGTGGGGAGCTGCAAGGAGGAGGAAAAACAAAAACCAAAACTAAAAAGCCAAAACTGAAGAGGTTATTTTTTTTAAACAGCAATTTATAAGCACAAATTCTAATTAATAGGAACCACAGAAAGCCTGAAGGAAAGGGCAAGGCAAATTCAACTGCTCCCAATAGGATCAGAAAAAATCCATAGAATGCAGAGTGTCAGGTCTGGCTTTTGATTACATTTGCTGTTCTTGTTGTTTGCATCAGCTTATTTTTAATTGCTGGTTGCTGTGTTACTGTGGCTTCAATGTGATTTCCCACAAACCAGGATTTCACCTAAAAGGCTTTTTAGCCAGGTGAAGGAGAAGGAATGGAACTATACCATTTTAAGGAAATGTGCTCTCAGTAATTAAAGACAAATTAAGTATAATTTGTGTGTATGTAAAGGAGATGTTAAATAATATAAATCTAAACTGTCTGAACCCATGTGTATAATAAGAAAGGCAGAGATCAGGGCTTTAGAGTGCTGGGAACTGTAGACAGACATGATACAGATACACATGTATGTACACCAAATGTACTTGAGCACACACATGATGGCACTCCAGAAACCTCTGCTAGTTTTTATTCTTTTATATTGCCTTAAATGCAGCTTCAAGTTGTGACTGTGCACAGAGTGGATCATTTTGAAATATAGATAAATGAGAACAGAACATTGAGGATATTGCTTTGAATCCCTGTCACTTGTGATGGCTTTTAATACCTGCCCAAAGACAGTAAAACAAAAAATTCTCCATTGCATCAGTATGTCTGCTTATATTGTCTCCATTATTACAGCTGAATTTTCAGGAGGGACAGGAATTACAGCAGCAATTGTCAAAAAGGTAAAAATAATACTCAGATCCCAGGCAGCCACAAGAATGATGCAAACCCAGGAAACCACTTTTGTTCCGCTTCTAGTTTTGATCTATCTACTTTTTGATTTTTAAAATCCACCCCCTCACCTGTCCAAGTTTTGCATCCCATTTCACATTGTCAGCCCCCCAGGAGATTTCTTCATCCCGTTTCCTATTGTTGGCCCCCCAGGACATGCAGAGGGAGGGCAGTATAATTCTGCAGGTGCTCGTTCACACCTCTGTCTGCTTCTGACTCTCCAAATCAATCCTCGCTCTGCGTTTTCCCAGCGAATCAGTTCTGCTGGATCCCATCACGCGCTCCCCTTCCCACAGCCTTCTGTCCTCTGGGTCCATCAATCCTCTCCACTGCAAGTGTTGCAATGAGGATGAACATGAAAAGTGACCCCAGGCAATCTCAGGAGTAGGGGAGGGGAGAAGTGACCTTGCCCTAGATTCTGTTTTCCTCTGCTCTGTTTGTAAGAAATTTCCCTGCTGGGATGTTCCCGAAGGAATGCCTGCCTCTCATTAAGCTGGGTTTACCCCCAGGTAGGTCTGATCTATTCCAGAGGGCAAAAGCTTCTAACATGGCAAGTCCTGACTAGGCCACTCACAAAACAAGCCAGTAAATCATCAGCATTTACAGCAGGGCTGTCATTCCCTGGGCAAGGACGCCGCGGATCATAAACCTCCCTGCTGGAATCACAAACCACCTTTCACATCCCAGGGACTGAGCAAACACAGCAACCTCAGAAATGTCAGTATCACTGCTTCTATCAACATAAATAAGAAATGCTTACAAGAACAAAAGTTAAATAAGCCATGTTAAAAATAATGGAATTGACTAAAGAATGCAGCCAGATGAGGAATGAGGACACAGCACACATGACTCAAAGCTGATGGAAACAAATTAGTCAAAGGAATACTTGCCAGTGGTATTCACCCAGCTCTTGGCCAGATACCTCAGGATTTTGTTCTGTTTGGCAAGATTTGAGTGTTTCTCTAAACACGATCCCTCAGAAGTGTCCAGCTGGTTCCTGGACACGAGCTGCTCTTGCAGACTCATTCCTGCACAGGCTCTGTCCAGCCTGTGATGAACGCAGCAGGGCACAGCTGCTCCTGCCAGGATGGGGCATGCTTTGCCATCTCCCACCGTTCTCACAAACCAGATCAACTGCTTGGTCACACACATGGCCAGTGAGGGTGGATTGGCCTCTCCCACCGTATAAATGTAGAAACCAACAGAAACCCTCATATTTCCTATAAGAAACCCAGTCTTCATGAAGGAAAGGTAATACTTGGAGTCAGATTTAAACTCCAGTCACAGAAGGTAAAGAACAAAACCCCATAATTGCCATCACTGAAATATCTTCAGGCTTTGAACCCAACCAAAACATGAAGAACCAGGCCCTTCCAATGGGAACAGGGGCTGGCTCCCCATATTTCATCCCTGCCTTGGCTACACCACCATGGGGCAAGAGCAAGTCCTGACACACGTCTCATTCCCGCGGCTGTTTTGCTCTCCCTGCTGCCAGCAGGTCCAGGCATGGGTTGTTTCTTTGTGTACACAGGGTGGTATTGATGGAAACAAACAGTTGAGGCTTGTGGGACAAGTTCTTCAGGTGGCTTATGGGAAGGTGCTTGGGATTTTCCCTGTTCCTCTTCCTCCTCATTGCTGGAACTGACTCGCAGTGTCCTCAGCAGAATGAACCCCGGCGTCACTCCATGCCACAAACACTGATACCCTGCCTGCTGCAACTCAGGGGTGGCTTGTGACACTCACCATTGTTCATCCAGACACGGCTGATTTACCACTCTGAACCAGATGCCCACTGAACACGGTTTTCTCTTTCATCTTGTCAGGATTTCTCTTACTGCAATTCTTCTATCTGGAATTTCCACAGATTTAATTTCTCCTTCCCCAAATGAAACCTTTTGCACAATACATTATTTGTACCTTTAAATTGTTTTGCTATGAATTCCAGCCTCTAGTTGTATTAGTTTGCACTGACATGGCTCAAAGACAGAAAGGGCTATCCCTGTTCTGCTCTGACCCCTTATAAGCCACGGGTCCCTTGAGATCAGCCCTGTAACATCTTCATGTGTCCAGTAGAGGTGTTTGGCCACAGCATGCCCTTCAGAGGGGTTCCAGCACTCCTCAGAGGACAAGCCATGGAGAATCTCCCCCTGTGTTTGGCACTTCCAAAGCTTTCAACACTCACTGCTAAAACCATATTTCTGTCTTAGACCTGGGTGACTGATTTAATCTTTTATTCAGCTCTTGTTTTAGTTTACTTCACATCATAAATATTCTACTACGGGCCCTTTTCCCCCCCCACATTCCTCTTGTAGCCTGTTTGGAAACAGGGCAGGAGTACCCTGCGAGGCAGCAGAGGCAGGTGAGCCCCAGCCAGCCTGGGCTTTGGAGAGCCCTCAGGCAGCACATCTGCTCTGCAGCGTCCTGGCTGCCCCGTGTGCAGCCCTGGGCTGACACCCTGCCCCAGCCACAGAGCCCCTCGGGGGGCAGAGGGAGCACACATCCCTCTGGAGAGCCTGGACATGCCTCAGGGGAGTGCAGGAGTGCCCCAGGGACACCCAGGGACCTCCTGGCAGACTCCACAAGGTGGATGATGTTTGATGTGCCAATAGAATATTTTTTTCAAATCGACCCCTCAAAGAATACACAGACTGAAACAATTAAAATTGTTATTTTAGTGCTCCTACGAGGTCTTCCATATCTCCTGCATGGCAGTCATTTTCAGTTATTAAATGATTCTTAATCGTACACACACAGTTCTTTGGTGATAATGTTTATTCACTGGGAGTTACTTTGGAGTCCTAGTATGACATCATATATTCCAGTTTGAGAGACAATAGACCATGCCTTTTTCCTTTCTCTTTTTTAATGTGGACATGAGATGTCTAAGGTCAGGTCCTCTAAGGAGAATTTGGCCTTTAATGTTTTTGTTTCAGACTCTGATTCCAATTATAGCTGTAGTTCCACCCAACTTGAGTATTTTTGTGTTTAAAAAAAGTTATGGGCTAAATTAATTTCTGGTTTAAATCAGTGTACATGCGTTGGGATAAATTTGGTTCAGTGAAATAATGATGGCAAAGCAAATGAAGCACATGATTTACTTTGCTAAATACAAAGGCTGGATCTAACTTTTCTCCCAATCCTTCTTTCTAGACATGTGAAAGTAAGGAAATAAACAAAGACCTGCCTGGCAGAAGAAATAGAGCTGTAACAGAGATGTCACATGCTGACTGCCAGGTGATTTTCACAGCCCTCGCTTCTGTTTTTTCTGTTTGAAATACATGTAAAGTATGGTTGTCTCTGCCTTGATCCCCAGCAGATTATGTTAAATTATCCATATTTCTAATAAGCAATATAAATAATTAGGCAACAGTACATGACAAGAAGATTGCCTTTTGAGCTACTGCTGGCACGCCCCTGGCAGCGCTGGCAGGAGCTGTTGAGAAAGGAGCGGGGCTGGAGTTTATCCTGCAGGGAGCACGGCAGGTTCGGTGCCAGGCAGGGCTGCTGCCAGCGGGCATCCCTGGGAGCCCATCCCACCCCTGCTGCCCCAGCGGCGGCACGGAGCTGCCCCGTGTGGCACGGGGGACAGGCGGGGACAGCCCTGCCCCAGCAGCAGGACACAGCCGTCCCTGCCGCTGTCACTGGCCGCTGCGGCGAGGCGGGAGGAAAATCCTGCGGGTGCAGAGAACAGTGGAGGTGGGACAGAACAGAGAGGCGTTTTCCTGTGAGCAGATCCTGCTCCTGCTCCACCGGAGTGCCCCAGCTGTGCTCTGTCCAGGGCCAGCACTGGGGCTCCGGGTGGCATCAGCACAGGCACAGCGAGCCCCAGCGAGCCCAACACTCAGCAGAGGGCTGAAATCTGACTCAGACATGTAGAGCGAGCGTTTGCTGCAGAAAGTTCTGTTCTGTTTTAAGCCACAAGGCCACATTGTAAATAAATAAATAGTGAGGACAAGCCAAGGCCATCATTACATGAGTAAAAGTGTATAGAACTGGGTCCTTCTACTCATGACCTTACACAACATCACCACCTCCCCCAAAAAACCTAACTACCCAAACAAACAAAAGGAAAAAAATCAGAAACAAAGCAAAGTCGTAACAAATATGAGATCAAACACTGCAGCTGCCAGTCAGCAGGGCAGTGGACAATTACCCACTGCATGGTGTCCTGCTTTCAATCCCCAGCAGTCCTATGAATGCTGGCTGCAGTGTTATTCCACCCCCCAAACTGTCACGAACGTTGCTGCTCCAAGTGTGGTCAGCAAATGGTCCCAGCCTTTCCTGCCCCCGGGACCAGGAGGGATGATGCAGCACAGAGGGTGCCTGTGAGATGTGACATGGCATTTCGTGCTCTCCTCTGCTAGGAAAACATCTCTCTGAGGCTTTCAGAACAGCAGGAAAGGCTTCATTCATCTTTTCCCTGCTCTGGTGTGAAGAACAGGCCGGGGAGTTCAGCCAGGGTCTGCCACAGAGGGGCAGGATGCTCGGTCCTGGGTGCCCAGGGAGGGGAAGCAGCCTCAGGGCTGCCCCAACCCTGGTGAGCAGCAGCACCACGGGCCTGAGGAGGGGCTGGCCTCATGTCGTTGCTGTTGCCACAGGGCAGATTTACATGGCTCAGACCATCACATCATGCTGACAAAGTGTTTCAGTGGTTTTTGGGGAAAAACAAAAGCAAACCCTCTCCCGTGGAAGTGTTGGGGGGAACTAGCTGACACTCAAGGTCTCTTCCAACCCAAACTATTCCGTTTCTATGGAATTTCCTCATGTGAAGTGAAAGAACAGCTCAGGAACTGCAGTCCTGCCTGCAGCTGAGTATTTCACAAGCAAGCCCCTCTGACAGACACCTTCAGGCATCCAGAACTTGCCAGCTTGGTGCTTTTGTCTGTTCCAAATAATCTCTTCCACTGAATGTGCCAAAATGTGTTCATCCCACAGGGATTAAATAAGGCAGCAAAGACTTCAGCAGAACAGATCTGTTCCCTTTCCATCATTATCAGTTTCAAGGCAGACCGAACAGACCAAGAATAAGATTGGCATGGAGGACAGGAGTTCATAACACCCATCGCAAGTCCCCGGCTGCCCTGGAAAAAAAGCTGTAGTGTTGTTGTTTTGCAAAGGCAGAGCCAGTCACTGCCTCACCAAACCACACGGATAACCTCAGCCGCTGAGGGCAAGTTCTGGCTCCTGAGGCACTGGGAGCAAGGCTGAGGAGACAGGTCAAAAAATCACCCAGTAAAGGGTTGAAGCGGGGCTGCTTTCCCACGTGCCATCCTCCTGAGACAGGGTGCAGAGCCAGGCTCATTCCAGCTGCTTGCCAATCATTCACCATTGCTGCACCCAGTATCCTCTGGCAGATGTTTCACTCTGCCCCCACCTCTTCCCACCTCCAACAAATTTCCTCCTCTTCACAGAGAACACGCTATCACGCGTTTCCAAGAATTAATGATTTCTGCTAAACAAACAAGAGCATGTCACTGAAAATCTTATCAAAAGACCTGAAAAATGCCACGCACGTGTCAGACTGCTGCAGAGATCTGCTTGAATGTGCAGGGCTTTTGGCATCAAGGGTGAACTCAGCCAGGAGTCACAGGGAGCTGTCAGCCTGCAGCAGGGTGTGTGACACAGTCTTCTGGAACACGCTGCAAGCCTCGACATTTGGCACACTGCTCACCTGAGGAGCCCCTGCCCAGTTCAAGGAGTGGCTGAGGGAGTGTACTTCATTCTGTTACAGCCAACTGATTACAAAATCTTATTTCCCAAACCAAATAAAAACAAATGTTTCGTTTTCAAATCATTACCACAAGTGTCATGGCTTTCAAACAAATTTCACTGAGCTTTTACTCTGATCGTTGTGATTACTGCTAAGGACCTTGGCAAGCAGCCTGAAGCTCAGCATGGGGAGAATCTAATCTAAACCTAGGATCAAGATCCTCACAGGCTTCACTGATGTTTCACTACACTCAGATGTATGTGAGGTTTAGATCTTGTGTCTTTATTAATGCTCTCTACGAGCAACAGGCAGATTGAAACTGTTCCACAGTTTCTACTTTCATTCTGCTTTTGGAAGGCAAGACATTTGTCACACCCCTTCATAAAGTCACTGTCAGTTTGAGGGTTTGATTTTTGTTTAATCTGAGAGCGTGGTGAGGTTCAGGCAAAACAGGTCCAATGAATGCACAGCTTCCTCTGGTACTATCGACCGCGTGTCAGCACACAGCACTCACAAATGTCACTTGTTTACCTAGGAGGTGGCCTCAGAGGGTTACATCAACACATGTTGTGCACACACGCCGCTAGATTATGTGAACCTACGTCTCTGTGGTTATCTCTGGTGGAAGCTGACTCCTGGTATCACAAGCTGACACTGCCCCTCTCTAGAACAAGGTTCCTGCGTTGATACTGATGATTTCAGATTTTACCCCACATAAACATTTTGATTCTGAACAGATGCAGCCTCGAGATTTACAATTTACATCAAAGCAATACGAATTTGAAAAGTTTCTCTATTGGTTTTCCATAGCTTCACTCTTTAGTTTTATTCTTTTCAGGTTTTCATAATGAATCCTTAAGACCAGTGTATGAAAGCACACCACACAAACAGCTGGAAGTCAGTATTAGCTGTCACAAATTAAGTAAGCAGAAATATTTGTAAACACACGTGAGCAGTCTTGAAAAGCCAGCTCAGACCATCTGCTTATCTCCTGTATCAGTCTCTCCTGGATAATGAAACCAACATTTTACAAAGTCAGTTAGCAAACCTACCAAGGACCTACCAAACAAAACCCCACGGAAGCCAGCTAAAAAGTTTTAATGTGACAGGAATAGCAGAACATTTAGGTTGCTTGCCTTTCCTGGTAGAGCCAGTTTCACCTTGTTTCACCTTGCTTTGAGATTTTGGGCTCAATCCCCACAGTGTTTCTGGACTGTTTGCCTCAAAAGCTTGTTTTATGTCTAATATATTACTGCTAAATGGCACTGGGAGCCTCTAGTCACTCCTGAAGTACTTGCAAATGAGCTTTGCCATCGAGCCTCCAAACCAAAGACACCATCTCTGAACGTTATTGGATCAAGATATGTTTTATTAATTTGTAGCATCTGAAGCATTTGTGCTTTCCCAGACTGGGCAACGCTGCCCTGGGCTGGCAGGGTGAGTGCACACAGGAGCCCTGGAGCTGAGCAGCTCCTGAAGAGAGCCCACATTCACCAGGCCACCTTGCAGACACACCAATGACCCTTTTGCTGTGATCCCTCCTCGCAGAGCCTGTAAATGTGCATTCCCTGCAGAGCCACAGTGCTGCCCTCTCACCCTGAGCAGCTGAGTGTCACCCAGAGCTGGAAGGTGCAGAAATCAGCCATCAAGCCAAGTGCCAGCTGAGGGAGTGACCCGAGCTCTGCTCCTTGAGCCCTGACACGGATTAGCACACAGCAGCAGCAGAGCTGAGCCTGACTGCCCTGCAGCTGCAGCTGCCTTCACTTCCCAGCCCTGCTGGAGCACTGCACAAGGGGGTGTGAGCACCTCCTGCTCACTCTGGGCACAGCACGAGGTGTGAGACATCCCATCCCAGTGACAGGCAGCGACAGGAGCCTCTGCTAGATGTTCCTGGGCATATTAACAGGTCAGGGGGACATACTGCATAACCTGACCTGCTACAGAAATCAGTTACTGATTTATTTGACTTCATTGAATGCATCTATTTTAGAGAATATTTAGAAAAAATACTCCTAGAACTCTGTAAGCAAAAACTCTAAAATAATGCCTGGCTTTTTTGTTTTTAACTGTTAAATACATTTTTCATTGCTCACTGAAGGCCTGACTTCAGATCCCAATATTGATTCATATTGTGTATCATATCCAACAGCAAGGGGTCCTAAATCAGATCTGGTCTGGTTTGGGGTATGAAATAAAACTAAACATATCACTATGAATTTCACCTTTCAAATACTTCAGTCCTCTTCTTAGTTCTCTCTGAATTCTCTGATTTTTTTCAGTCTAGAGCTAGATTTAGAAGGCTGATTTTACAATGCAGACATGTCCAGAAAGAGAAATGAGTCCAATTCTCTCATTCTGGCCCTAAAAGAGCTGTTCAATTAAGATTGCCATTTAGGCAATAACTGCCTGTTGGAGTAAAATTGATAAGCTACATACAAAAACACTGTCCAGCCCATTATCAGGACTACTGAGCCAGTTGCTCCCCAGCAGAAATTCTATGTTTACTCTGTGAAAATATTTTTCTTCTTAAAACTTCCATTGGAAAATACTTATTTGTGAACTGAAACAACTGAAATTGGAATGGACAAGGTTCCAAGCTGACCATAAAACTGTCTTTAATTAAGAAATTGGTTGAACTCCAAATCCAGGGCATGTTCTTTGCATCTGAGACAAGCAAGAGAAACAGTTTTAAAGCCAAATGCCTCTTGTGACAGATAAGCATTTCACTAGAAAGAGCTAAGTGCTTCCTTCCTTTGTTCTAATTTCAAACCAGAGCAACACTAAAAAAACTACCTGATCAGTAGCTCCTGCACTGAGGTCATGATGAGAGCCTGTACCTCGTTTCTGACCTGAAAAGATGTCACACATGTACCCTCCAGTGAGCAGGAAACTGCGTGAGTGCTTCCTGTGGCTTTGAGCCTCAGAGCACACTCTTGGCAATGGAGCAAAGACAAGCTGCCTTTACATTATTTGGGGTTTTTTGCAGTCAATGGCCTATTTTCTATAACAGGGCAACTGAGCAACTTTCTAGAACTCCTGCACTGCAGTCAGAGGCACCATTACCAGCACAGTGAGTGACAGCAGTGGGACAGCAGAGGGCTGAGATTCAATGTCACTGTCCCTGGTGTCCCTGTCCCAAGCCCCGGGGTGCTCAGACAGCCCTTGGCAATCTGATGGTGCCATTCCACCACTGCTGCTGTTCCAAGGCAGCTCACCCAAGCCCGTGCATGCTCTGGGTCGGTGTAGACATACCCCCAGGGCTTGTTTGAATTAGGATCCCAGACATGATTACAGCTGAGTAAAGTCCAAGCACCTCGCACAGATGTGACCTAAAATCCTGCTGTGCTGGCTCCAGGGGCTGCAGTTACCCTGACACAACTCTGCCTGCTGGTAACACCTGGGGCCAGGGCCAGGCACCCACTCTGGGGCACTGCTGAAGCCAGCTGACACGTGGCCTGGGCACAGACTAAGGCTAAGCTGGCTGGACACGAGTGCTTGCAGTGGGAGCTCCTTCTGAACAACAACCACCGTCCCAGGGCTCACAAACTGTCTGGATGATTTTACTGGAAATAACCAAGGCATATCCTTGGCAAGGTTTGCTACTCTGCATTTTCTCATGTTCAGAATAAAATTCGAGAAGAATATCCCCATCCCAGCCTTCCCTCTTTGCTCATAACTCAGTGAAAGAACACTCACTCCCCTTCCACGTGCAGCCCATTAGCTCTGTCCTGTGCGGAGCCCAGGGCTCTGCCACACCTGGAGCAGCTCTCCTCGGGAAGGGAGCCCAGGGCTCTGCCACACCTGGAGCAGCTCTCCCTAGGAAGGGTGCTCAGGGCTCTGTCACACCTGGAGCAGCTCTCCCTAGGAAGGGAGCTCAGGGTTTGTTTGTGTCACACCTGGAGCAGCTCTCCTCGGGAAGGGTGCTCAGGGCTCTGTCACACCTGGAGCAGCTCTCCCTAGGAAGGGTGCTCAGGGTTTGTTTGTGTCACACCTGGAGCAGCTCTCCTCGGGAAGGGTGCTCAGGGCTCTGTCACACCTGGAGCAGCTCTCCCTAGGAAGGGTGCTCAGGGTTTGTGTCACACCTGGAGCAGCTCTCCTCGGGAAGGGTGCTCAGGGCTCTGCCACACCTGGAGCAGCTCTCCTCGGGAAGGGTGCTCAGGGTTTGTGTCACACCTGGAGCAGCTCTCCTCGGGAAGGGAGCTCAGGGTTTGTGCCACACCTGGAGCAGCTCTCCTCGGGAAGGGTGCTCAGGGTTTGTGTCACACCTGGAGCAGCTCTCCTCGGGAAGGGTGCTCAGGGCTCTGCCACACCTGGAGCAGCTCTCCTCGGGAAGGGAGCTCAGGGCTCTGTCACACCTGGAGCAGCTCTCCTCGGGAAGGGTGCTCAGGGCTCTGTCACACCTGGAGCAGCTCTCCTCGGGAAGGGTGCTCAGGGCTCTGTCACACCTGGAGCAGCTCTCCCTAGGAAGGGTGCTCAGGGTTTGTGTCACACCTGGAGCAGCTCTCCTCGGGAAGGGTGCTCAGGGCTCTGCCACACCTGGAGCAGCTCTCCTCGGGAAGGGTGCTCAGGGTTTGTGTCACACCTGGAGCAGCTCTCCTCGGGAAGGGAGCTCAGGGTTTGTGCCACACCTGGAGCAGCTCTCCTCGGGAAGGGTGCTCAGGGTTTGTGTCACACCTGGAGCAGCTCTCCTCGGGAAGAGTGCTCAGGGTTTGTTTGTGTCACACCTGGAGCAGCTCTCCCTAGGAAGGGTGCTCAGGGTTTGTGTCACACCTGGAGCAGCTCTCCCTAGGAAGGGTGCTCAGGGTTTGTGTCACACCTGGAGCAGCTCTCCTCGGGAGGGGCAGCCTCTGCTGGCCCGGGATGTGCAGGGGCCAGGGCACAGCTGCCCAGGAAGGGCTGCACACAGGGCAGGAGCTGTGCACACTGCTCCCAACTCGCTCTGTAGGGTGCAAACCTAGAACACAGAACCTGCCTGGGTGGGAGTGGGGAGTTTTGGCAGGTGACGAAGATTGAGCCAAACCAGTTCACAACAGGAAAGTAAATACAGCCACAATAACACTGGTTAGGTGCAGAGGTAATAATGTCTTAACTTTTTGAGTCACATTCTAAAATTTTCATGGGGCTGAGAATTGTAGCCCTTTCTATGCTCAGAGCCCCTCATTTCTCCACACTAAGATCCCACTCATATTATCCTCTGTAGCTACCTCCCTAAGCCCCACATTCCCGCCTCTCCAATTCTGTATTCCTTGTGTCTGAAGACAATTCCCACCTCACAGAGAAAGCAGGAATTCTCAGGCAGTGAATCTCACACCCATCCATGGATGATGATGTCCATTTAGTCAGTAAGTCCCTGAATGGAGGTGCACTCTCCCCTCCCTGCCAGGTGCAAACTCAGCACAGGTGAGGCCACGGCCCCCTGCACCCTTGCTGGATCCCAAACACGGCCATTGCCAGCTGTGGGTTCAGGAGAAGAGCTGCAGGACTCTGTAGGAAATTCTCCGTGGAAGATTCTGTGTAGGAATCACATAGCCCAAAAAGAATGTGACTCTACAATTTTTTTTTACCAGTGGGGGAAGAATTTCCTGGCATCAAGATTTGAACCCAGATGTTTTCATCAGGCACAATTTTGTTTTTCTTTGCATTCAATCATGACACTGAGTACAGCCTACAGTTGTGTTAGATTAATGCACTTAAAACCAGGCAGCATTCCTTACACATTTTCATTTACTCTGCAATATGCATTTACTTAGTTCCAGCAACGCAACAATTCACTCTGGCACCAGTTCAGCTCAACGGTTCAAAAAGACTCAGCTCTAGCTGATGGTAGATTTACAGCACAGTAATTTCTCCTGCCTTTCCCTTAATGTCAGCCCCACTGGTGACCACATAGAGAGGCATACAGGTGTGCCTACACACTCAAAGATTTCTAATCTGGTCAGGTATTTAAAACCCAATAAAAATGAATTCTTGTTCCAAAATCCAGCAGCTGGCCAGAGTTAAGTAGATCTGATACACCAGAAAAAGAGGTAGGCAGGGGGATTACCCTACAAAGCTAAACACAAACTCTCTCAGTCCTGAGGGAATACACTTCAAATTCAATTTCCAAATGCACTCAGACTAATACATTTCCACAGAAAATCTTCTCAGGAACCCTTACTGAATAAGCATAAACAAACCAACTGAAAGACATTTAATGACCAAACCGAGTTAATTCACAAGTGTCGGAGAAAATACACACAAATACTTCATAGTTTTGCTTCAGCTAATAAAAAGTCAGGGAAAAAAATCTAAATAATTAAATATGTAAATAATTTTTTTTTCCACAGAAAGCAGAAAATTGTGTAGAATTCAACGTGCCTTTAAGAAACATAAACCAGTGAAGACAGCCAAGTGCAGGAAGCTGCTGCAGCTCCTGGAGAAAGCAAAGTTCACCCTCCCAAAGCAGTGCTGTGAATACAAGGTCACAGTGGATGCTGGACCTTCTGCTGCAGTTTTCCCGTACTGTGTGAAACATTAAACAGGCCCCCCGAGAGGGATCAACAGAAAAATGATTTTTTATTGAGGAGCATGAAGATGAGTGGAGTTGATGCATCTCTCGCTTCTCTGTCTCCCACTGGGTCTGTACTGTGAGTCAAGGGCTGTGACAGCAGCAAGTCAATTAGCGGGGTAATTAACAAAACCATTGGTGCAGAGCACTCCACGCTCACCCTGCCAGCGTCAGGAGTGTCCTTGGGAGGGTGAGATGGACAATGAAGCAAAAGCAAGCTTCATTTTAGGCTGCTGGGAACTTGTCCACCTTTAGCCTGCATTACCCAGCTGGACTTTGCACATGGCACGATCCCAGATTTCGATCTGCACGAGGATGTTCCAGAGCAGGGAACTGCTGCACCAGGATTCCCTGGAATTCTGTGCAAGATGTACCAGCTCTGGGTGCAGCACTCTTCGTGCTGCACCTTCGTTTTCCCAAGATCCCGAGGATGTATAAACTGTTCCGATGGCTTCCTCAAACTAGTTGCAACTAGTCTTTCACGAGAGAAAAAAATAGGCCTTAATAAATCTAGTGTTTGTGCAGAAAATAACTTCCCTCTTATTCAAGTTGTGCCCTGGCTGATTCCAGAACTGGTCTGTGCTTGTGCTAAATGCACTGAGAGCTAATAAAAGCTGCCTTGGATTAGAAATAGGACTCTTTATTCAGCATTCCAAATGGAAACACTGAGACGGCTGAAGAGTTCGTTTAGCGTTTTGATTTTATTCAGAAGCATTGTTTCCATGGCATGCATTATGAACTGGCAAAGCCCTCCATCCCAGGATCCTGTGATGGTGTTTTCACTGCTGTTTCATCCATACCAGCCAAAGTGATCTCTTCAATGCAAATATCCACAATGTGTAGTGGAAATGGAAGTGTTGCCATTTGGGGTGTGCTCAGCTGGATCATGGCCTGCTCCCCAGCTGGGATACCTGATGTATTCCACGCCATGGGCAGAGAGTCAAGGGAGTCTCCTTGAATTTAGTCTAGAACGAGACTTTCATTTTGCATAAATGCAGATTTTTAGCACTATTTTTTTCATTTTCTTTTATGTTTATTGGAGCACCACCTCTGCCTGCAGACACTGAACACCCCTGTAGACAATCTCAACATTTCATGGTAAATTTTCCAAGCCATCAAAGCAGCCCATTTCTCCTCTCATTTATGGTGGTGTAAGTGAGGGTGGCTTCAAAGCAGCAGCTGAAGCAATACATGTAGAAACGCAGCAGAAGGGGCTGGAAAACAATTCCTCACAATTTGTAACTGCTTGTAAACTAAGGAGTTCTCAATTTATATGGTTTAGAGTAGAAATGTTTGTCTCAACTGACAGCTCTGTCTCAAGTGACAGAAGCACTGCTTGTACTTCCCCCCATGGCACAAAGCAACACAGAAATGGTGCTTCCCCCCCAGGGAATTTTATCAGTCAGAATGGGTTTGTATTCATGCAAATTAAAGCTCTGCTGCCACCCAGCACTGTCAAACATTGGAGATTTTCAGCTGTACAGCGACTCCTAACTCTGACTTGCACAGTGCAGTGACCCAGCTCGCCCTGCTTCAAGCAGAACTTTGAACAAGTTTTCAATAAAGGCCCCTCCAGCCAGCACCTCTGTCAGTGTCCTAGATAAACACTGCACTGACATCCTAAAGAAAACCCCAAATGTTCACGAGCCAATAGAAGGAAGTACTCATGTGTCAATATGCCAACCCCAAATCAGGCGGGCAGTGGGCGTGCAGCCTGATTTCAGTAGAACCTGGGGAGTCTAAAACCACGTGCTCCAAACTCCTGACATCTCCCATCTGTCTGAGAGGCAGCTGCATTTTTCCCTCTCTCAAGGCTAGCTGTAAGTCCCATTACTTGTGCTTCGCATAGGCAAAAGTCCCTATTACTGCAATATTCCTCAATTACCCTAATGATAAATGTTGGTATTTGAGCCCTGTGAGCTCATTTGCAGCAAACCTCAAAGCTGCTCTGCTCTGCGCTGCAAGCCCTTGCTGTATTTTTTGTAAATCACTTGGGGCTCAGTCAGATCTCCCCAGCACAGCCCTCTGCTCATTATCATCCTACTCCTTAAACATTCCCTCCCTCCCAGCCCGCGCCCTCCGCTATCTTCCCACAGGGGACACACCCCAGAGCTCCTGCGATAGAGCAGCAGAGCAAACAATCACCTGCCGTGCCTGGGCTGCCGGGGAACAGCGTGTGCAGCACGCGGGGCTGACAGCTGACAGGGCTCATTCGGGACACCTTCGCTGATAAGGATGAGTGAGCTTGTGCCTTTCCGCCTCCCATTAATCAGCACCTGAGAGGAGCCGGTCTGGCAGCGATCCTGACACCGACTCCTGTCCTCTGCTTCCCCAGGAGCGTGCTCCAGAGAGCCCTGGGGTTATCCCACCAAGATCCCAGGAATGCTCTGCTTGGACCCTTTGGTGCTGACCTGGCTTCACACAGAGTTCAGCTTTTCGTTCTGCAGCAGAAGGGGTTGGGAGGTTGTAACACACTTCAGGCATGTTGTCTAATCTATAAAGGTCTCATGTATAAAATTAGTTCACAATTTTAACCACTGCAGAGCTCCAAAGCCAGAAGACTGGTTTTTCCCATTCATAATTAAAATAATCAGTGAAGTCCTTGATAAAGCAAGTTCACCTAATAAACAAGTATTTACCTTTCAGTGTTCATTTTTCTCAGGACAAACCTCAATATGCAGAGTTCACCTCTGAGTTCTACAGCAGCAGGAGGAGGTATAAGACAGGAATTGTTCCCTATCTCATTCAGCATCTCATTATCAATGACACATTTTTCAGTGGAGGTTGTTAAAACAGGACACGTTAACTGCTTGGGCCTTTTGCTGGACCTGCCCAGCTAATTTTTGCCGTTTGTTTGAGCACACAGGTATGTGAGGTTCGTGTGGTGATAAGAAATGAATGTTACACTGAATGATCAAGGAAGGAAAGAATTCTACTTTGCGTGAGAGGAGGTGATGCCAGGACACAGCGACAGAACCCAGGGTAGAGAAACTAAATTGCTTCTGCTGGGTGTCCCTGGGCTCTGTCTGGGTCCCTGCAGGACACTGGGATCAAAATCCTTGGCTGTTCTGCTGGACAATTCCATGCCCCACAGAGACTCCAGGAAATTATACCCAATCCTGATGTGAAGGTGTCTGAAGAAGGCACATGTAGAGCAATTTACCGATCAGAACAGCCCAAACTCTGTCTCCTCAACCTGAGCCCCCCTTACACCACTGATTTTCTGCAGAACCTTCCCTCGGGGTGGTACAAACTGCAGTGACACAAGAGAGGGAATGCTCCTGGACGGTGTAACTCGGGTAACTCAGCCCCTTCTGAGATGAGGGGCAAGGGAAGGTTTGTACCTGCCCCTGCGGGAGGCTTCTCTGGTGCTGATTCCCTGCCCTGCTGCCCTGCTCAGGATCCCATTTCCAAGCCACAGAGCATTCACCAAGCACCATCGGTGCAGACTGACCTGGGCACTCATTCTGAACATGGCAGCCCCAGCTTCATGGGGATCTTGCTAAATGTGAGGCATTTCAAAAATGAAATAATGGAGCACACTCTCGTAAGGACTGCCCCACTGACAGTGAGCAGCAGAAGGATCAATCACAACACGAGTATCTTTTACAAATACAAATAATGAGACAATGCAGAGTTAACGAATTCTCAGTCAGCTATCTCTCTTAAAACATGTTGCAAACACTTGAATTTCTTCTTTTCCCAGCTCTGCATTCTCTGAAGAATTTTATAATTTATTGTCTCAAGCCATATTTGGTATTTAGTGCCTCAAGAAGCTTGTGAAAAGAGATCTGTTTGTTACATGAAAATGAAAACATGTTGTGGTTTCACCTCAATTTCTTTCCTTCTCCCCTACTTCTAAAGAGAAGAGACAATTTTAAGAAGCAGGAAAAGTAAACAACTCGGATATAAAAAATATACAAACACAAATACAAACAAAAACAACTCATAAGTTAGGAAAAAACTGGAACTTGTGCCTGGGGTAAAGCATGTAAAAAGTGGTGATTTATTCAAGGGCAGAATTTTGGCATTTTCTTTAGCTTCAAGTAAATAAATAAGACAAAGAAAAGTCTTTTCATCTGATTGTTTTACAGTGCCTGGGGCTATGTACGTTGGACACTGTTTGCAACTGTTTTCATTTAGGGATGAGTGAAGTGGTTCAATTAAAACATGAGCAGCTCTGAACCTTTGCTATGAATAAATCAGAATATTTCTGGGAAGGTTCAAGGAAGTCCAGTTAATTGTCATTATTTAGCTCTTTGTAGTCATGTGTTGTGGCACTGTCTGGATTCAAAAGCGCCACCATGGAGTCCAGCCCTAACATCAGCTGACCAAAACAGGTTCAATTGCTTGGGCCAGCAGCGTGGAACTTTGGGGGAACTAACCCAAATAAAATACAAAGTTTGGAGGTCCACCCGTTACAAAATTCCCACACCCACTAGTGCTCCCTCTACTTCTGTGGGAAAAAAAGGAGCTGTGGAACCCCTAAGGAGAGGAGCCCTGGAGCAGCAAAGCTGGAGGCTGGGTCTGCAGCAGGAGAGAGAGGCGTGAAGAGGGGCAGGAGGGGTGCTTGCAGGAGCCCACAGGGGTCAGTCACTCACATGGAACAATGAGTTTTATGTATCTGTGGATTGATTTGGCATGAAAAATGAATTTGTCACTTTACACAATACTCAGGAAGCCAGGCTTTCTCTGAGATGCATGAATCCTTTCAAAGAAACATGTAAATACCTCTGAGAACACAGGTATTTTTCTACAATGGGGTATTGTTCATCTCTTGGATGCCAAAATAGTTATAACTGTTATAATAGTTATAATTGTTATGCTGCTTCCTACTGAGTGGAAGATTTAGAAGTGCACCTTTATATTCATCAAAGACCAGCAGCAATTAGTAAAATTAATTTAGAAGTGTGAATTCTTTTTAAGTCTGGATTACAGTGCCCTTAAATTCTGGAACAGTAAGACATTTATTACAACACAGACGTGTTCAATGCTGTTCTTCACTGTGTGCCATGAAGAACTCTGAGTACTACTAGACAGCCCTAAATCCATCAGTTCCTGGTTTTGCACACCAGAAGGGCCCAGCTGGCACGTTCTGCCCCATCACCCATCCCTGAAGCTCCCAAATGTGAATGCCCCTGTCCCTTATAAATTCAAGGCTGTGCTCTGTTCTCCTGCCAAACCTGAGCAGTAGCTAACTTGTGAGGATGCCCTAAACGTTCCGTGTCCTGTGCAAACAGCTGTTGAAGAGCTCCAGGTAATGAAAAAGGCAAGCAGGCACAGCATTGTCATAGGAAGATTGTTTCTTCCACGCAAGGCTGGGCATTGGAGAGGACATGGAACCTGACTGCAACAACCAAAACTTGACACAGACAATGGTGGTGAATCCTGGTTGGAATTTTGATAATTTTGATCCCTCTGTTTTGCAAATGTACAGGTAACAGAAGTGTATTGCCACGCAGAGATAAGGACATTATTTTAAAAGAAATGCATTGTTACTGCGTTAGCTCACAGGAATGTTTACAATTTGGAATGTGTGGTCTGTTTCAGTTTCTGAGCACTAGGCAGCAACTATTCCAGGCTCAGGCTTCTTCCACTTGCTATATTTAGCATTTAGCAGTCACTTTGCACTGAATCACATCTTTCTTCATGCTTCTCCTGATTATTCCCAGTTCTGAACCTGAAGTTTATCACATTTCCCCCGAATTGCTGTCCATCTTGTGAGCGCCCAGTGAAGCTCTCTAAGCTCTGCTAAGGAGCACTGATAAATGTCCATGTCCCAGCTGACTGAGCCCTGCACGAGGACTCCTGGCTCGAGAGAGGCAGTGCAATGTGAGCTCAGAAATCCATTCATTCATTCATTCACTCCTTCCCAGCAGCATTCCTTGGCCCGGAGCCAGCTGCCATTTGACGTCACGGCTCTAACCAGGAACATAATGTGCTGGCACTGGGACAAGAGCTCTGCTATGGAAAAAAACAGCAGCAAGCAGAAACTTATCACCGTGCCTGGGAAGAGGGAGTCTAGAGAACGAGGCTGAGGGCGAATCAGCAGAAAATTCAATGAACTGTGTCAGCTCCAATAGTTTGCTTTATCTTTTCTGCACAGCACCTTCTTAGGTTACTACTCCAAAGCACCAATCTCATTAACACAGACAGCACACAGCAAAAAGATGTCCTAAAACACATGATACTGTCCATTCTACTCTTTGCAGCACTTGCAGAAGTGCTCCAAAAGGTCCATTCTTTCTTGCTTTTTACTTCAAATTATTTGAAACACAATAATCCAAAGATTTATTTTTTGGTCTGCAATTGATTTGTATTTTAAAAATCTCTGTTCTGTTTATTTGAGTTAAATATTAAACGGGTCTTTAAGTAGAGACTTTGCAGTGTTAGTACACAAAACTCAGAAGGTGGTTTAAGGACAGAAAAACAATCTTGTAAATCTCTTCGTAACCGTAATTGAGGTGCTGGGTAAAAAAACAAAGACCAACAAGCTTCCAAACTAACAACTGAGCACAGAAATAAAATAATAATGAATGTAAAAAGGACTAGGAAATATATGAATAGCAACAAGTGCAATGGGTACTGCTGATATGAATTTAGAATGCCTGGTTGACAACCACCAGAGTTCCATCACTGATACCCACAGCTGTAGATTGCAGCCATTGACCTACAGAAGTTTACAGGAGAAATTTCCTGAACTGTCTATGAATCTTAGATGATCTGTCATGTAATTAATTTTGGAAACAAATGCATGTGTCAGTAATTTAAAATGTAATTCTCAATAAAATCTTCTGAAGATGTCCATCACCTTCCTGACTGCTGGAGTTCTCGGGCTCTTCACAGAAAATGCTGCCTTCCAGCTACTCTGGAGCCTGAGGCTGCTCAGCAAGTGCCACCAGACAGCTCTGCACTGCAGTGCCTCTCAAAGGACTCCGCTCCTGCTCGCTGCAGGCAGGAAGGACATCTTGGGAAACGAGCTATGCACTTCCCTCCACAGCGAGAGGCTGAGCTAGACTCAGGAATATCTCACGTACATTCCAGAAGCCAATTTCAGCAATTCCTTTCGGCCCAGGTCATCAGACTCAGCATCAGTAAGTGGAGTGTCCAAATGCCTTTTCAGCTGAATATACCCAGTCATCAGGGACATGTGAAGTGAAAAAAGTTCACAAACACCATGTCTCATTGAAATCTGGAACTACTTAAGCTGAAATGAGACAAATCTGGACAATAGCATCCCCACTCTTCACAGAAACATGCCCTGCCCAAGCCCACATATCTGAGAGCTTTAACTGGGGTGCCAGTGTCTAATAAACTCTCACGCCTTGCTTATCTCACTCTCCAGCACCTGCTGATCAGCAGCAGCAACAGGCTAAGGTAGCAATGGCAGCTGATAAAACTGAGCGCTCTGAAACACCACGGGCAGGGCCTACAGTGAGCTGCAAGCTCACCTACCCACATCTCTGCATGGACTGATGAGAGGGAATGTTTGTCAAGTCACATTATCACTGAAAGATTATCCTGGCTTCTTATTCATTTGAGTTAAAACCCCGACATGGAGAAAACATTACCTGTCAACTTGACATTGTTTCATAATGACTAAATTAGAAGTTGTTTTCATTTTCCAATCCCATAACATTTAAACCATAATTGTGACATTTTTCCATCCCCTTTGTAAGTTGTTCTTATTGGCTGCTCTTTTTTTTTTTTTTTTTTTTGAGCAATAAAGAATATTTTCAAAGTAGCCACAGATTTATCTCTTAATTTGTAATGGATGCTCTGCTAGCTTCACATCTCACTGAGCCACTTCTCTTTGGCCAAAGCTTCATTACTGAGCATTTACCACTCTTTGGTCAACATCAGCTGTCCTCAGGCTCATACATCCACCCTTCTCCTACGCCTGGCTTTGCATTGATAAAAGCTGCTTCACGAGAGCAAAAACAAAATAATTTTAAAAAATTTGACAATTATCCAATTCAACATTTTCCATACTTTTAAGATCTAATGCAAAATTTTGATCTCGCCTCTCCTGGATTTTGCCTGTCAACAGTTTGGATTTCCTCTAATCCCTAAAAAACTGCTGTATTGCAAAAACAATTGGTTGGATGCCTCTTGTGAAATCATTAATTTGACAAGTTCTGTGATATTTTGAATAACTTATTTAATGGGTTTCCTCTTGTTCTTTATTTACTTGGGATCAATGGCTTATGTGCAGAATGTGCAAACCTAAACACAAACAAGCCCCAACTGTCTTATTGTCCCAAGACACAATTTTGCTTTTGGGTGTGCAGAGCCCCACCTATTCCAAGCAGGGACACGGTGCCAGAACTCCGGGCCACGAGGTGGATCATGCATCCCATGGCTCTGCTCATCTGGGCAACACATGCAGGACAGGCAGGGTACAAACACCTCCCAACGAGGAGGAGTGAAACCAAGATGTGCAGGGAGACTGCACAAGGCTGAGAGCCATGGGGTGCAGCCACTGCTTGAAGCACTTGGGGCTGGTCAGGAATAAATATCTGAGAAATATCCTGAAGTATCAAAATCTGGCTGTGTTCCAAACTGGAACAAGCTAAAGATCTTCCAAATCTTTTCCAAGAGGAGAACACGAGCACGTAACCCTTGTAAGAGGCAGACAAATCTCAGAGAGCCAATTCTTCAAGACACTTCTCTGAGGCACGGGAGGCACGAGGCAAAGCTGGGACTGCCAGCACTGACCACTGCACCTCTCCATCTTCCACAATGGGAGGGTGTCCCACATCCTCTTCCTTTGGCTGCAAACGACATCTGAGGCTCAGATGTCTTGTGTAAAAATTACACATGCACAAGTGTTTTCTCTTCCAGAAACAGCATTTTTAGACAAAGGATGCTTTGCTAAAACATTCCCGAGCAGCGCTCAATCCCTGCTCTTCCAAGCTCAGCTACATATCTCTATTTCACACAAGGAAACTAAACCTTGAACCCCAGACTATTGTGATTCCACAAGTGTTACTTGCTGGACTGAATTTCAGAGATGCTGCTTCACTGAAAAATTGCAATTTCCTGTGAAGACACTGCCTTTTCCTGCACTTCAAACTATGCTCTGGCAGCAGAGATTTTTCACTTCATAAAACAAGATGTTCTGATTGAAAGCATTGAAAATGCTTTTCTGTAGCAGAGATGAAGTCCCTTGTTTTATCTTAAGTTCCTTGTGGGGAAAAAACCCAAAACCAGCAACTAAAAAGCTAAAACTTCCCTGAAGCCAACTGTAAAATGGTATAGAAATTATCCTGTGGGGAACAGATCCTCTGTGGATAAAGCTGGTTTCTGTTTTTTTAAGGACCTGAGTCCTTAAAATACATATTAGTTTTGGTTGCCATGCACACCTGCTCCCTGAGAGGTCACTGTGACCCGTTCATATTGATCTACCTGCAGATAGGAGGGAAATGTTGATATTTGGTAAGTGTTCCATGTTTTCACTTACAACATTTTTCATAGGAACCAGAATGAATTGGTTTGGTTAAATTTTCTCCTATTTTATCAGCTACAAAAAAGAGATTAATTCCTGTTGGAAGGAATGAATCTCTTCTTTTCTTTATAAAGAAAAGCTTGGGATTCAATTCTTTATCAGGAGCTCTCAGAGAGGATTCATCTGTGGTGTGCCTGATGCCACAGACAGAGAAAGTAACTGGTTTTTAAAGACACTAAACTGGCACAATCATTCTTGGAGCTTCCTTTGGAACGAAACAGCTCTGAAAGCCTCTGGTGACAGGTTAGCAGAGAACACAAGCTCTTACATTCAATAGACAAGGTGTTAATAGGCCTAAAGAGAAATTACGGGTGAAATTGGACCATTTCCACTTCCATTCAGCGTTCAGGTAGTTTGATGTCTGGGCTGAGAACCCGATTCAGGTGGGAGGGTGGAGGCACAGAGCAGGTAACTCATCTCAATCATCAGACAGTGCACACTGAGAAGGGGCTTGGTTGGGGGTTTTTTTCAGTGCTTCAAAATATTAAGACCTGAAAACTCGGTTTCTGTTTCACACATTTCAGAAGGCATTTTCCAGGCTTTGCAGAACCAGATAACTGTCACTGAATAATGACACGGTTGTTCTCTAATTTATCCTGGCAATTGTTTCACCTACCTGGCAGGTCAGAGAGAGCACCAGCAGCTCTCCACCACCACAATTATGGATTGTGCAATTTTGTTTTCATTTGAGAAAACAACAGAGAGATCCAAGAGGATTTCAGAAGAGCCAATGTGGGTTAAACCATTCCCTCCGCAGTCCCACCACCCTGCCCATTCTCCGCCCTGACGCCTCCTCCTGCACACGCACAACTTCTCCCTTCTGTTTACTTTTTGTTTCAAACACTCTAAGCAGAAATTGACTTTGGCCGCTTTTCCTGAACTCTGGTTTGAGCAGATAAGATTCAGATACCCCATCAGAAGAGAGTTTCATAGGTCCCTCTTCTCCTGGCAGCGGGTCACCAAGGCCAGCCATGCACTGAGGTTTCTTTGCCCTGCAGAAGGATTTTTCTGTCTCATTTACTTTTCAAACCGGGCCAGATTTTTTACTGTATCTCACTTGTAAAAAGATGTTTCAGCTGAAAGATTCTTGTTTATATACAGTGCTGGGGAAATGCAATGTGTAACTCTCCCTGCAGCCATCCCAAACGTGGCAGTAGTTTCCCAAGCAGGTTCATTGAGCCCCTCGGACTCAGCAAAAGGGAGTTGATCTGAGCTGCTCTTCCATTGTGGGAAATAAATAGAGTGATAAAACTCTCACACTGCAAAAGTACTAAGATGTGCCTCCAGAAATAACTGCTCTTCAGAGGACAATATAAAAATAGTCACACTTGTTTCAAGGAAATACTGGTTGAAATAGATAAGATTTTTTTTTTTCCTATCACTATTTTTCCACTTAAAGACTTACCTGAAATGAGAAGGCTTTTGTTCTCCTCCAGGACAAAAAGGAATTCAGGCTGTTCTTTCCACACAAGATATTTGTTGTAACTACAGTCTTACCTATGGCTGGTGTGGATTTTGTCACAAATATAATAACAATAACAATAACAATAACAATAACAATAACAATAACAATAATAATAATAATAATAATAATAATAATAATAATAATAATAACAACATTATTTTAGAGCACTGTGGATCACTGAAATTGTAGAATTAGCTGGGGTGTCTCAGGATGGAGTCTTGAGTGGTAATACTGGTTTATGGTACTGATATTAATCTTCTGTTCTCCTCCTGCCCCAGTAATGTATTCTGTTGTTCTAGAAATATTAATTATGTGCCATGTGGTTTACTGTACTAGAGACCTAATCTTGCTTAAAACTAATCCAGAAGAAAACTCTTTTTTTTTCCTGGGGTGTGGTTTTCGGTGGTGGTGGTGGTGGTTTTTGGGGGATTTTGGTGTTTTTTAAAGTAGCTGTGTTCCCACCTCCATTCCCAAGGGCAGCTGCATAAACACTGGGGCTGGCAGAGCTGCAGGGCTGGGATAGCTCAGAAACCAGCAGCAGGTGGCAAAGGAGGTGAGGCGGGTGGGTATTGCTGCCACACACTTTGCCTTGGACACCCAGCCTCAAGTGCAGGCAGCAAATCACAAATAGAGCTCACTTCGCTCCAAGCTAAGGCTGCTGACAGCAAGGAACCCGGGGCAGACTGCAAAACCCTGCGGGAACCCCAGCTAAATCTGCAGCAGCTTGCTTGCCCTGACTGCCATGCTGCGCTGGCAGTGCCACCAAGGACACCACTGTCCCAGCGGGACACCTGTGCTGTGCCACTGCATAGCCAGTGCTCCCTGCATTTGTAAAACCAGCAGCCACAACTCTGAATGAAATGCAGACATTGAACATTTGTATCTTCAGTGTGAGGGGAAAAATATTTCTGCTTGCCAGACTAGAGATGTGCAGACTGGAGCACTCACCGTTCTGCAGCCCTGGGAGGGGAGGTGAGAGCGATTCCAGACTCAGGGATGCTGCACCTGCTGCAAGGGAAAAGGATCAGCTAAGGAAAGGGTTGCTGAAGGCATTCTCTCCCTAATCTAAAACACTGCCTAAAGCATAAAGCAGTGGCTGAAAGCCTGGGGATAAATTACCTTACAATCACACACACATCTCTCCTGACACTAGAGAGTCCATCACACCCGAGCCCCTTGTGACAGAACCAGCTGCATTTGGAAATCTAAATTATTTAGAAAACTAAACAATCTGGCAAGATTTCAACACAGACCTCCTAAAGCCTAATGCTGTGAAACTAAAACCAGCTCTGCAAGTGTAATTGTACTCTATTATCACATTATCCATAAAAAAAATTCTTCCTAATCGTTACTACTTGACTTTTAAATCCTGTGTACGAGTAAAATCCAGGCTGTGATCGCCACGAGCAGTAAGGACTGGAGTGCCACCCAACGGCGAGACAGTCATTAACAGCTCTGATTAAAGATTTCTGCTCCTGCCACAGCAGGGTATGAAGCACCCTGCGAACCCACGGAGGCTCTAAAAGATCCGAACCAGCAGAAGCTGCCCAGGCACACACACACAAGTTATTTTCCTTGAACAGATGCGGTAAGCAGAGTTCTTGGTATCTTGTTTACAGCATTTAAGTTCCATCCCATGGCATGCAGAACTTGTTTCCCAAAACCCAAAGCCTGAGAGCTGCCAGAGCAGCGAGCCCTGGGCAGACACATGCCCTGCCACTCCAGTGCAGTTTGTGCATTTGTGTGTTTGAGTTTGTGCATTTGAGCTGTGGAGGATGAAGAGAGGATATGAAATGTAGGATTGACTTTGGACAAGCACCTGCCTTTTTTATGAAGTAGAAATAAGTACCACAATCCAACCTTTCCTCTGGATTCTCATTGACATTTCAAGGCCCAGGCTCTAGTGGACAATTTCAGAACCAAAACCTCTGAATCAGACTATACTGGGATGAAAAAACAGCATGCCTTAAGCTGCACAGGTTGGAATTATTTTGGGAAGGGACTGCCTTCCTCTGTGCAAAGTGCGAGAAGGGCTGTGTCCTGAGACCACAGAGCATTTTCATTTACCCAATCCTCCATTATTATATGGATCTAAGTCATCAGTAATACTTTTAATCTCTTCTGTGTTTTTTTTTTCCCTGCAATGCTTTGCAGATTTTGCAACTTTTAGTATTTTGTAAGGTAGATCATAAATTTCATAAAGGCTGTTAGGAAATTTTTTGCTGCTCTGAATTTGTGTGTGGAGGCACAATTTGAGGATTAAATATGTATTAAAGGGTGAACATGTTTGTAGGGCACAGATGTCTGATCCAAGGGGCCATTTTCAGCCCATATTCTTGGCTGGAATATATTCCAGACCTTCAACTCTACTGGGACAGGTATCCAAAACTGTGGAGCCAGCTGAGTCCAGTTCAGCACTGAGGTAAACCCCCTCTGGCTTCAACTGAAGTTAAAAATCCAGAGATTAATTTGCCCTTTTTCCATTGCAAGCCAGGACTGGAAATGTAATGAGAATGGATGCAACAATTCCAATTCAGACACTCCTATTACCTTTCCTATTCTATCCTAACCATCAATGAATTGTACTGTAAGATGTTTGGTGGGTTTTTATAAAATTTGTACTGCTTCCTACTAAGAAGGAAATAGTTCAGAAGCCACCAAAGAAACCTTACAAAACAAGCCAGACTATGCCAGGGCCAAATTTCCCCGCAGAAGCATTTCACACTGGCAAAGTACACCTTCACAGTGAGGAATGGAAAGAAACTGTAAAAACTCTCACGAGGAGCTGTTCCCTGCCCACCTGCCTCCGGCGCTGCTGCGGAACGGCGGCCGGGGCTGGGCTCCAGCGCTCCCTGCGCCTCCCGCAGCACGCGCGATGGAGCAGTGACACCGAGCGGCTCCCATCGGGCGGGGACACCGAGCGGCTCCGATGGAGCAGTGACACCGAGCGGCTCCCATCGGGCAGGGACACCGAGCGAGGGACGCGCGATGGAGCAGTGACACCGAGCGGCTCCCATCGGGCAGGGACACCGAGCGAGGGACGCGCGATGGAGCAGTGACACCGAGCGGCTCCCATCGGGCAGGGACACCGAGCGAGGGACGCACGATGGAGCAGTGACACCGAGCGGCTCCCATCGGGCAGGGACACTGAGCGGCTCCGATGGGGCAGGGACACGGAGAGGCTCCGATGGAGCAATGACACCGAGCAGCTGTAATGGGGCAGTGACACCGAGCGAGGGACGCACGATGGGGCAGGGACACCGAGCGGCTCCTGCCATCGCCGTGGGACGCCGCTGAGCAGCGGCCTCTGCCGGGGCTCCTCGCCGGAGCTGCTCGGGACAGCAACCCGGCTGCGCTGTGGGAGAGGGGCCCGGGACCGGGCACACCTGGGGGACCCCTCAAGCCTCACGTATCTGAGGGACAACCCCCCCCCCCAGTCCTCACACACACCTGAGGGGCCCCCCCAGCTCTCACACACCTGAGGTACCGCGGGCCTGCCGTGGCTCGCTGACCCGCTGGCCCTCGGCCTGGCGCTGAGTCCCAGCCCGGTCTCTGACGTCGCATCTCCTTGTCCTCCCTCTTATCTCTGCTCACCTGTCCCCTGGCAGGTCTGTCCCAGCCGAATCGCTCTTCCTGGCTGTCCCCGCTGCCGAGGGACACTGCCCGGCTGTGTGACACTGCCCGGCTGTCCCCTCTGCCCGGCTCTTGTCCCTCTGAGGCCACACCAGCCCCTCACAGCTGCTGCTGCTCCCACGCTCCTCAGGCAACACAGGGTCCGGCAAACCCGGCCACCCCCTGAACGTCCCAGAGTGCTCTCCAGGACCGGGTACATGGAGGCTGTGGGCACAAGGTGCCAAAGAGAGCTTTTATGCTGGAGCGTATCCACAAGGCTGGGGAAGGGTCTGGAGTGTCCTGCGAGGGGCGCTGAGGGAGCTGGGAAGGGGCTGGAGCCCCAGGAGAGGCTGAGGGAGCTGGGAAGGGGCTCTGCCTGGAGAAAAGGAGGCTCAGGGGGACCTTGTGGCTCTGCACAGCTCCTGCCAGGAGGGGACAGCCGGGGGGTCGGGCTCTGCTCCAGGAACAGGGACAGGAGCAGAGGGAACGGCCCCAGGCTGGGCCAGGGCAGCTCAGGGTGGGCACAGCAGGAATTCCCCCATGGAAAGGGGGCTCAGGCCTTGGAGCTGCCCAGGGAGGGTTGGAGTGCCCAGCCCTGGAGGTGTCCCAGAAAGGGCAGGAGGTGGCACTCAGTGCTCGGGGCTGGGGACAAGGTGGGGATGGACACAGCTGGGACTTGATGGTCTTGGAGGGATTTTCCAACCCAAATGATTCTCTGATTTGGTGTAAATTGGTATCTGCGTATTGTGAGGCTCTCAGTTTTCTAGCCCTGGATATCGTTGCATGTAAAAGGAAAGCCAGAATTCCATAGCACATCCACCAGCTTGCTGTGCTTCGCCAAAACGAGAGTCACAATGTGTGCCACTCTGCAAATTGCTTCTTCCTTCTTTTACATGGGCACATACAGATAAAAGCAAATATTTATGAAGTAGTCTACCTGCTCAAAAGTTACTTAGTAAAATCATTTACTGAACCAGACTGACACATTTAAAATGTTACTTGTCACACATATTGCCCCTGTGATGGGCAGAGATTTATGAAGAAATGTAAGATGCACTGATTTTCTAGGATGCTCTGTGTAATCTTCAACCGAGTATCAATTTGTTTGGGATATATGACTTGGGATATATATCTGTGTCTGTATGGTCGGAATATCTGGGTTTCACATTCAGGACTACAGATGGGGCCTGAGACGTGTAGGCTCCAACTCCATTTGGAAATGAATGCCCTTACGAAAAAGCTGAGGTAGACTGACAGCTTTGCCTGCTTGGACAGGACTATAGCACCTGCACAGCACTGGCCATTTCGGAGCAGGAGTGCAAGCACCGAGAAAGGATGATCAAATACAATCCGGAGCTTGTCGATTTCCTCAGATCAAAAGGTATGGGGAAACTGACACGATAGAAACTGACACTAAAACTATTTCATTCTGCAGACCGTGTAAGAGCAAAAACCCTCTCCATCTTCTGTCTGCAGCAAGGGAGAACGTCTTTCCCGTCGCTAAGCGAGCACACGGACCATGTCCTCGAGCATCCAAGCCCGGTGCGCTGCCAGACCCGGCCCTGCCACCCTCCGCCGGTCCCCTCGGTGCCCTTCCTCCCTGGCCGCCGGGGAATGCCAGGACTGCGGGCCCTCCTGCCGCGAGGAACACATGACCCGAGCCGTTCCTGGCCAGCAGCACGGCCCGGCCCGGGGGCAGGATGGCCCCGCTCCGCCGCGTCCTCGCCATCCCCAACGCCCTGCGGCCCCTCCGCCGGGGCCTGGGCCGGGGCCGGGCCGGGCCCGCGGGGGCTGAGGGGCGCCCCGGGGCCGCGGGGGCTGAGGGGCTCCCGGGGGCTGAGGAGTCCCCGGGCCCGCGGGAGCTAAGGGGCCTGGGCCGGGCCCGCGGGGACTGAGGGGCGCCCCGGGGCCGCGGGGGCTGAGGGGTCCCCGGGGGCTGAGGGGTCCTCGGGCCCGCGGGGGCTGAGGGGTCCCCGGGGTCTGAGGGGCCGGGCCGGGCCCGCGGGGGCTGAGGGGCTCCCGGGGCCCGAGGGGGCTGAGGGGCTCCCCGGGGCCGCTCCGCTCGCAGCCGGCGGCAGCCGCGGGGCCGCGGGCACGGCTCTGCCGGGGCGGAGCGCGCTGCCCCCGGCGCGGCCCCCGCAGCCCCCCGGGCCGCGGGGCGGGCCCGGCCCCGCTCCCGCCGCCCCGGACGTCGCGTCGCCGGGGCGGGTGCGCAGTTCCGGCGGCAGCGGGAGGGCGGGGGCCGGGCAGAGCCGCCGCGGCCTCGGCAGCAGCTGCAGCCGGAGCGGCGCGGGGGGCCGGGCCCCCGCCATGGAGATCGAGAAGGAGTTCCAGCGGCTGGACCAGGCCGCCAGCTGGGCCGCCATCTACCAGGTGAGGGGCAGCGCCCGGCCGGCTCTGCGCTCCCTCCCGTCCCGCTCCCCGCGATGCCGCCGGTGCTGCCCCGGCCCCGAGGCCAGCCCTGCCCTGCCCTGCCCTGCCCGGGCACCGCTGCTCTCCGCCCCCGCCCGCTCCCCGGGGCACCGGGAGCTGCCCCGCTGCCCGGAGCCCCCGCTCGGCGCTGCCCGCCCGGAGGAGCTGCCCCGGGCACATCCTCCGCTCGCCCCGGGCCGCTGGAGCCCCGCGGGACATCGGTCCGCAAGAGCTGTTCGAGCTGCCCCTCCCGAACCGGGGACGGCGAGTCCGTCTGATTTGTCTTGGGGTTAGAACAGAGAAGCAGCGGAGGGGGCATCAAATGCGTTTAGCTTTTCGGTCACCTCAATCATAGAGCAGAGCCTGAAGCGGCGAAATAGCAGTACTTGTGCAGCTAGCTGGTACTGGGGTTTTACTGTGTCATTTTACTGCATTTAGATTTTTTTGTGATATTTAGAACAACCCTGTGACAAACGTGAATGCTTGCAATGGTATTTGCCTTTTGGATCCAGCTTCACATGCAAGCCACAGAAGTTAGTGCTTTTATCTTTAAAAGTTCTTCACACCTTTATCTAAAATGAAGTTTAAGAGAAGCTGAAATACATGAATGACTGGGCGGATGTGTTCAGTCAGATCGGGCAGCATTGCTGTAGCATCCATTTGAATGTTTAAGCTGGTATATTGCATAAATGAATGACTTGAACTTCACGTTTGCAACACAGACCTTGAGCTTCGCTTCTTTCGGTGTGAATTTCTCTGGCAATAGACCACTGAGAGAAGGAGGTGTGTAGAAGTGAAATAAATGGACTTCAGTTTCAGAATCGCAGCCAGCAAGTTTTAACAGCAGTAGCTTGCAGGGTGAGCATCTTCAGTTGTCTGGCACTTAGAGAACAAGCATGACATGTTGAGCCTGCTTTTCGGAAGGTCCGTTTCCTACATCTCCCTTCCCTGCCGAGTGTCGGTGCTTGCCGACTGTATCAGTTGAAAGTCATGTGGATATATGACGTTATGTTTTTGCCGAACCGTTCTGGATGATTTGGTGTGGTGCGGGCTTAGTGCTCAGGAAATGATTTTGAGTAATAGAGCTTTATAATTGAAGTGGTACATTTCTACAGGTACAATTTAATTACAGAAGTGAAATATCTAAGTAGAATGAGGGAATGGCCCATTTTCAATGAGGGATCAGCATTCAGTGATATTTTTGTCCTGCTCTCTTTGAATGATATGACTCAGTGGCCTGCTCAAACTGTGGCACAGCATGAGCTTTGATTGAGGACTAAAATTCAATTTGAAAAGGACTAAAGCGATTCTTTGATTTGCATCCAACTATTGACAAGCACAGGGGGTGGGTTTTTTACTTGGTTTTTTTTCCCCTGATTGATTAGTAAATATATGCATCTCTGTCATGAAATTCAGTTTCTCAGCTGCATCCTGCTTTTAAATAAGCTGTTGAAAATGGCATCTTGGCAGGTCATGCACGTCTGGAAGAGCAATGTACTTCTCTGTAAGCTGTGCTTTTGGTGTCTGAGCTGTGCCATTAACAAAGCAGCTTTCCTACAACGCTGGTTTTCACTTGAAGAATGCAGTAAGCAGTGCAGAAAAACATCTTGCCCCGGGGTAATTGTACCACGGGCTTCTGGTTACCTCAGTGTTGTGATTGCAGCTGCTGAAATCCAGAAGTGTTCACCAGTGCTGCAGGTGAAGCATCCTGCAGCTTGCCCGTGTTCCTTGTCTCAGCCTGGCAGCATCTCCAGGAGGAGTTAGCAGCAGACAGGGAGGTGTGGCTGGGTGCCACATGACTTGGAAGGGTTAAAATTGTCCATGCTGCTTTTTTTTTGACAAGAGGAAGCTGTGTTCAGCTATGATAGTACAGTTGTGGAAGAACAGAATTTAGATTACCTTCTTTTTTCAGCAGAAGTAATCACAGGATGGGAACACAAACATTTCAAGATGCAGACCTTGTCTAGATGATTTTGTGATGATCATGTCTCGGGCCCTGCACAGTATGGAACCATTATCTGTACAGCTGGTCAGAACAGGGGAGCAGGGATGAAGTTCTTTGTGTTTTGTTACTCTGGGTTTTTTTTGAATGTTCGTTTGGTTTTGAATACCTATTTCTACCCCTTCCTTTCCTCTAGATTTACTTGTTACAGGAACTTTGATCCATGAGATCCTGTGGAGGTTGTTCAGGGACCCAAGTGAGAAAATCAATTGCTAAGGTTCTGGCTGTTGCTTATATTTTAGAGAAACATAAGCATAAGAAAGGCACATTCAAATGAAAATCCCCTCTTCCATGAAACAGTACGTTAGAGGAATGTGAGCTTTACCATGTACTAGCTGTGGTAAAGGTGTGCAACGGAAAACAAATGCTTAAGGGTAGGTGAATGATATGCACCCTGCAGAAATATCATCAGAAGTATCTATTGGAATGAGAAGCATTCACTCTGGAGATGTCACAACAGAAAACCCATACCCCTAAGCTAAGGAAAGCACAGTTTAGGCTTTTAAAGCAGGGAAGAAAAGTAAATATTTGTGCAGAATATCGAAACAACACTGGATTGCCATTTGCTCACAGGGAGTGCAGTATCAGGTTTTCGTAGTAATTTTACATGCAGAAGTCTTTCAGAACTTTGGGAGGTATTTTAGTTTCTAACTTCTTACTCAGGGTGATAGAACAAGATATTATCTTAAAAACACATCCCTCAAGTACAGGTAGAGTTGCTTCTTGTGTTTATATAAACCAGATATGTTGACTTTAGCATGTTGGCCAATGATATTTACTTTGATGTGCTTATCAGGATCAGTAAAAATACCTCTGAATTATTTCCTGATGTACCATTCAAATGGGGATTCCATTTACTGTGGATGGAGGCAGAGCTGTCATTTGGGGACAGCTCATGCAGAGTTTTCCATGTGAAGGTAGCAAAATGAAACTAAAATGTGCATTCTTTTCTAGTTTTTGTAGTCAGTAGAATACAGAATAAGAACTGGCTATAGTTTAGACTTTCCAGCCTGTTTGGAAGCGAGTATCCTGAAAACAGAGCTACCTATCTCTGGGAAGCTGAAGTGTAGTTGGAGTTGGCTTTGAGGCCTGTAAATAACTGTTCTCAGTTTCTTTATTATTTTTTTGGGGTCTTTTAACCAAATATTAACGTGAACATTAGTTTTTCAAACCTCTCTAAGCTAAACTAAAATACTACAAATGATGAAAATTAATGAACTTCATTCAGATTATGGGAGGAAGATAGAAAGATATCATGGACATTTTGGATATCCCTCTGTCAAGACAGAAAAGGCATGGGAAGTTTTTTAGGTATTCACTGTCTCTGGAAAGATGTTTGTAGAATATTTTCTTATGTAGATGGATTTTGATGCTGAAAGTAAACTGTGAAATGGTTGAACCTTGAGAATTGTAACAGTGTGGCTGTGTTGTGTGTTTAAAGTCAGTGGACAGGAAGCTCTACAAGTGTCGTTGGTTTATAAGCTGCAGCAAGAGTGCAGGCTGCAGGCTGAAAGCATTTGGGTTACTCCTTTGCTTGGGTGCTAAGCAGCAGATGAATTGTGGCACGAACATGACTTATAAATGCATCTGTGTGCTGCATTCTGCCGGTTCTAGCTGCAGGTCTCTGCATGCAGCGCCTCGCCACTGCTTAATTCGTGCTCTGTTGATTCATTTGAGGCTCAGCATAATTGGCTCTGCTTGTGGAAAGCTGGTTTTAGAGCTCAGGGCTGCAGGGAGTCTCTGTTCCTTCAATCAGCTGGAGATATTCCGTGTTTTCCTGTGCTGCACACTGAGTCTTCCTGCACGTGTGGAGGGTCGGTGGTGGAGAAGCAGAGTGTCTGTGGCTCACAAAGGCAGGATCCTCCCTGGGAAGCAGAGCTGCTGTTCAGCTGCAGGTGATGGCACCTTAGTGCCCGTGGGGCTGGCTCAGGGCTCTGCTGCCTGCAGTGGGTTTTACTGCTGGCTCTTTCAGGGCAGCACCAGTTGTGTCTGCTGCTGGCAGATTTGAGTGGGTAAGTCCCATCATACAAAGCTACCTGAGCCACTTACTCTTGCTTTTTCTACAGAGTTTAAAATCCAAATACTTGAACCCAGAGCTTCTGTGATAGTCTTGCTGGAAGCAGAGCGTGGAAAAATGGAGCGTGTAAAAATATGGTTATCATTTGCTAAAAATTTTGAAATCATACAATTTACACACAGTGCTACCTGCTTCTGAGCATTTTTGGAAGGGTTTTATGGTGTTAGTTTGTTCTTCCACATGGTACTGCTGCCTCCTCTGTGTGCTGGAAGCACAGATGTGTGGAAGAAAACTGTTAAGGAGAAAGCAGTGTTGGCCTCATGCCAAATGATGGTAAATTCAAGTAGAAATAGCCCTTGTAAGTAGAGAATAAAATGTAGTAGTGGTAGACCAAGTATTTTTCAATCTAAAATAACTTTCTAAATATGCTGGGTAGGTTGAAATAACAGTTCATCCTATAGTTAACTAAACATTAAAATTAAATGTTTTCCTGTAATACTTGCTTTGCAAATGGACTTTGTCCAAAGGTTCTCTTTAGTTGAGTCTTCAAAAGATGTGGCTTATACTGAAATATCACAGCTACTTTCTTGTAAACGTGAGAATTACCAGGTTTCAGATCAGTGTCACTTGCATGACCCAAGTGTCTGTTTGGGTTGTGAATTTAGCCTCATTAAAGGCCTGAGGATACTCAGTGACTCCTCACCAAGTGGTTGCTCCTCTGCAGTGTTCATAATGAACACAGGCTGGGCCTGATCCCTGAGGTTTTCTGGGGTTCTTTTAGTCATTGGTCAACTTGTTTCATGTTGATTTGCAGAAGAGGTGGTTTTTTCCTCCCTGCTGCCAGGAGACATGCCCTTGCTGGTTGGACTGGGAGAGGCACTTTGATAGAGCACCAGATGCCTTTGTGTGTTCACTTTGTAGATCGTGTAGTACAAATGCCAATTCATTTTCTGCCATACTCTGTGAATTCAGATGTGCTTTTTCTCTCACCCACGCAGAATATAGCTAAGATTCAACAGCTTGCCTGTCATATTATACCAAGAAAAACTGGTAAAAGTGATTCTTGGAAGTGCATGTGATTCTGCTAATAGTGATAGCTGATCTACTTTCAAATTGGGTTGTGTTTTCTGCATTTAAGAAAGCAGGTTCAAAGAACAGTAGCAAAAAAATTACATCCTGGTTGGGAAGGAAAATAAGCTGGCACAGTATGAAACTTTTAGAAATGTTTTTCTATTTTTTCTTATTTTTAATTCTGTACACTTTCCATGTGAACAGTTGTCTCAGCTCGTGGTTCTTGTGGATGCTTTAGGAACATGTCGTTTAAGGGGTCAGAAGTCACCTTCAGCACTGAGGGTGAAGAGATCAGTGGTGAAGATTTACCTGTCTCACTAATGATGAAGAGATCATTTAATCAGATTTGCATTGTTCTGTGCAGTCTTTTTCTTCTCCTTAGAAGATTAAAACAGTTTCTACATCAACAGAAATAGAAAATAAAGCAAGAATGCAGCAGGTTTTGCATTCTGCCAGTTGAGGCAATTGCAGAAAGACCTCTGGAGTCCAGGGGTGAGTGTGGAGCTGGGCAGACCTCTCTGCAGGCAGGGGAAACCCTCCCCTCTGGGCTGACAGCTCTCTGTACTTCATGGACTAAAATAATTGCTAGTTCAAAATGCTGCTACACAGTACTATTCTGAACTTAAAGCAGCTATTATATTTGTGATCTGGCAGGTGCTTTTGCTTGTATCTGAGGTTCCCAGAATTTTATGCTGCCTCTGTCAAGTACTTGATTCGTCAAGTACTTGATGCTGAGAGCCGTCCTACAAAAGACACTCTGTTTCTCAGATTCTTTATATTTATATGGAGCAAGTGTTGTGCACATAAAGAGGAATGTTCTCATAACCTTCCTCCCCTGTGCACAGTTCAATGAGAGTTGCTTGTTTATACCATTCCTGATCCCACAGTAACAGGTTACAGTAACATAAACAGCGTGACCTTTTAATGCGATGGCAGGAAGTAAAATGTGAAATCTATTTTAAAAATGCATCTTTGACTAAGGAAGAGTATACTTCCTTTTTCTGACAGGAAAAATAACCCATGCTCGTTCAGAAGATCTCAATTCCATTTTACTGTCTGGGGCCTATTTTTTCCAGTCTTCTGTACACTCATTGCAGCTGCTGGAAGTAGGACTAAACCTCATGTGGAATTGTATCTCCTTTGTTATCTTTTGCACAGCCATCAGTGACTAAAGATGGGGGCTACAGGAAAAGCACAACTCTGACACAAGCAAGAGGTTTTAGTAAGAGGAACTTCTTTTGGAAAGAAGGAAAGGGTGGGTCATTGGAGCAGGAACTGGAAAAATACTGCCTAGCTTCTTAAGCAGCTAAAATACATATTGACACATTTGACAGAATTTCCGCATATTTCCAGAAGTGGAAGAGATATGGGGGATTCTACCCAGTAAAGGAGTGGGGGTGGACAGCTACCCAACTCTGGAAAATGGTTTTGTTTTCTTCCTTAAGAGTTTAATTAAATTGGAAATCCACACTGTCACTTCTTTCTTAAACTTCTGCCAGTGGAGGATTTTCACAGTAAATCGCAGGTGCTACCTAGAACTTCGTGGTCTGTGGGATGTCACGAACAAGAATCGTGTTTCAGCCTGTACTTCTTTTCATTCCCAGTATTGAAACCTTCTCAGAACTGGCCTCAGGTGTTTCATGAGCAGAGCAGATCTGCCCTCGTGCTGTTTCAAAGCCCCTGTAAGGATTGTGTGCAGCATGATGTGTGTTGGGAACCAAGAAACCCCTTCCTCTGATCCCTGTGCATTCCCATGAGCTGGGGTGGCATTGGTAGGGCACCAAAGCTGCAGGGCTGGGGTTGCTGTGAGCACTGGGGCTGTGCTCTTGGGCACTGGGCAGCCTTACCTGCCTGGCTCATTAATGATTTCCCTTTGGAAATGGTTCCCTTTGCCTTCTGTTCCCCAGCAATCCCTGATAACACCTCCTGAGAGATTAACTAGGAGAGCATGTGGCACCTGGCTCCTGTTGGGAGCAGCAGGGCACAGCAGCTGCTGACTGTGGGCAGTGCTGGTCTGGGGACAGGGAAGGTCTGATCACTTGGAGGTGCAAAGCCCACGGGGCCCAGCCCTTCTCTGGAGAAGGGCTCAGGAACGGGGCTGGTTTCAGGGGCCCTCAGCTTCTGCAGCTTCTTTGCCCTGTGTCCATCAGACTCATCTGGTGCTCAGCAGAGGCAAAACCTAGGAACAGGTTGAAAAAATGTGAAATCTTTAGAGCTGCTGAGTTCCTGGATTTATTAGCCCACGTGAGAGCATTAGTAGAGAGGTCTAACTTGCCAGTCTTTTTAGAGCCTGTCAGGAAGCAGACAGAGCAGAATGGTTTCATGGAAACTACTGACTTAGGTCTTATCTGTCATTGATTTTGTGTTTGTAATTTGTGTAAAGCTGACCATCAGGAGCCTCCACTGGGAGCCAAGGCCATCAGACAAGGCTTTGCTTGGTTGCCCACACAATCCAGTGTAGAGGATGCTCCTCTGTGACTGACTGGCTGACAGCAGGAAATTCCTTGTGTGCTGCTCTGCCTGCTGAGTTCTCTACCACATGGAATTTGGGCTGGTAAAACTGTTATGTGCTTATTATCTTCTAAGAATAGCTAAATAAGTTCATATTGCTACCCAGTTAGGAGCAAGCATTCAAACATCTATTGCTTTCATGTAACAACATCTACATCTTTTGGGTTTTCTTGTTCCAAAGTCTTTGCTAACAATGTGTTCTGCATATTAAACTCTCTCTCCACAGGCAAAATTATCTTGAAATACTTACAGAAGAATAATATAATCTACAAACGCTTTGCTCTCAGCAGTGTTGATATTAAGGGAGGCATTTGTGTGTGATTCTGATAGTTGATAACCTTTATTTGTGGATCAGTGGCTGTCTTTTGGAAATGGGGAGTGGAAAGGCTTGTGATAGATGTGAAGGGTTTATTTAAAGATATTTACTGCATTTTTAGTGTTGTTTTTCTCTGTAAGTGTTCCAGATCTGTTCTACAGCTGCAAATGAGGATTTGAGGTAGACATCAAGTGATAAAGCATGTTTAGTCACAACTGATAACTGGCTTTGGCTGGCAGGAAGTGGAACACGATGAGCAAGAGTCTGGTGGAGCCTGGGGTGTGGTGGGTTCAGTGCAGCACTGTCTGGGCTGGCAAGGAGTGCTGGAAGTCATGGGAGTCATGTGTTTCCAGAGAGGATACTGCCACCACGAGAGGTAGAAGTTGTGAGCTTGCTTGGCTGTGCTAAATCAGCTGGTTTAGTTCTCAGAATTAATTCTTTTTAACTAGCAGGATGAGTAGATGTATGAAGTGGCAAAACTTTATCTCATCTGATGCACACAACTGACTCTCACTGCAGTCTGTTTCATTAGCATGGGAGCATTCACCAGCCCTTTGAAGGCCTGGCTTGTCAAGTTTTGCAGTCTTTTTCATGTGCTGGAGTGCAGAGTGTGAATCTGTCCTGCATTAGGATGTCTGTGAGCATTTATCTTGATTATGTGATGTCCCTGTTTAACACTGACATTTGTTTTTATAAACTCTCAGTTGCTTTCAGATGAGAAGATGTCCTGTACAGCTGGGCATGAAAGCTCTCTGTCCCTGTAGTGACTGTTAAAACATCCTCTAATAACACAGGATTGGTTCTGAGAGTCTTGAAGCATTGTTTTGCAGCTTGGAGAACTAAAAATATTGAATACATTTTAGCTTGTGAGGTCTGGCTGGTTGGGGTTATGGGAGGGGCTGTCTTTATGCCAGTTCCCAGGCTTGTTTGCCATAGGTGGATTGTCTAACACATTTACATCTCTGCTGTAAGTATTTAAGGGTTAAGTTTTCCTTTCCAAAAAGCGTATTGGCTTTTTCTCTCTGACCCTTAGAGCAGTTTACTACTCTGGAAGTAGTTGCATAAACATTGTGCTTTTATGTGCAACTTCTGTTAAACCTTGTGCAGAGCAGAGGAGTCCAGGCATCCTGTCCCAGAGCCAGCTGGGGCTGGGCAGTCCCTGCTGTCCCCATCACTGCCACCGTGCCCGTGCAGCCCTTGCAGGACACACCAGTGACACAGGCGTGCCAGCTGGGGCTGGGCAGTCCCTGCTGTCCCCGTCACTGCCACCGTGCCCGTGCAGCCCTTGCAGGACACACCAGTGACACAGGCGTGCCAGCTGGGGCTGGGCAGTCCCTGCTGTCCCCATCACTGCCACCGTGCCCGTGCAGCCCTTGCAGGACACACCAGTGACACAGGCGTGCCAGCTGGGGCTGGGCAGTCCCTGCTGTCCCCATCACTGCCACCGTGCCCGTGCAGCCCTTGCAGTGACACAGGTGTGGGCTGGGGACATGGCAGTGGTGTTTGAGTCACCCCAAACTGTGTTTGGGCCGTGGACTGGGAGCTGAGCAGCTCAGAATGCTCTAAGGTTTAATATTAACCTAGCTTGCTTAGATTGCTTTCCTAAACACAAATTGGAGAGTCATGTGGAAAAGCAGGAGTATCCCAATTCTGCTTTATCTGACATCTGTTTTCAGCAGTACTGTTTGTTCTCAGCAGGTTTTTGTGTGCATTGCAGTAGCTTGGCAACCTGTAGGTTGCACCATTCAGTGAATTCAGTATGGTTTTAATCATCACTACGATTTTCCTTTCCAAATTTGAATATTCTAAGTACAGTGGAGTGGGCATCTGTAATTATAACTGCAACCACCACGTTAAACAGATCCCAGCTGAAAGGAGCTGTTCATGCAAATTTGTAATCCAGCAAGTTCCTTCAATTGCTGTCTGAAAGTCTTTCTTAAGATACTTAAAACTTCTTTCTGGAAGTGGCAGTTAAGCAGTTACAGCTACTTTAAGTTCCCAAAGAGGGATTCGGGCCGTGTGCTGGGACCCAGAGCTGCTGAAAGCAGGGCTGGTTGCTGGTTCTGCTGCAGGAGCAAAGCTCGAGTTTGACCTTTCCCTGCGTGCAGAGGCATGAACCTGCATTGTGCAATCCTGGTAATTGTACATTCTCTTTAAACTCTTGGAATCTTGTTAGGTTAGAAATGATAAAAAGCTTTTAGTAACAGTGTAATGAGCACGCTTTGGCAGAATGAATCTGTAGTTCCATTGCCTGTCAACTTACTAATGGCCAACGTGGTGAAACATTCTTCTGCCATAGATTAGAACTTGCTGGAGTCTGGTCTTATACTCTTAATTGTAGGGAGCAGATAGAATGCAGACCCACTTACACTGTGGAGCTGGTACCTGTGTAACATATGGTTCATCATTTTGAATGCATGGGTTCCTTGATACTGAATAAATCCAGTTTTCCCCCTCATACGTCTGACTTAAAAGTCTGCATCTCAAGAAAGCCAGTAAAGCAATGCACGGTACAAACAGCTTCAAGGAAATGAAGTTTGCCACTGAAGAAGATGTAGATAATGGTATTTTTAATAGGTAAATCAGAGTTCACAATTTCCTATGTAACAATTCCTGCACTCCCTTTCTGCTGTGTTTTAGTACTTCCTCTACGTACGACCTTGTATCTTGGAGAATTTTTATGGAATTAGTGGGAAGTTGGAAATACGGCTGTTGCTTTGTCCCATAGCATTCTAAATAGAAAAATAACACTGACGTGGTCTGAGCATGAGCCCCACTGTAGTAATGGTGTGACAGTTTCATTAACCTGTGCATATACATTAGAAAGTTCAGTTTAGCTCTTAGATTGACACTGGAGTACCCAGTGTGAATGGAATTATTTATGCAGAGGATCACCCCCTAGCCGTGAGGGAAGAGAAATTTGCTTTAAATTCTGACTTTGCTTTGCGTTTCAAAATAATGAACAGTTTACTTGTGTTAGAACCAAGACCTTTCTGTCTCTGTGAAGCAGCTGGGAACTGGACCTTGTCTTTTCCTTTCAAGGCATCTTCTTCTGAATGCTCCAGGTGGAAGGGGGTTGGCCTTTACCTTATCAAATGAGAATATTTGCCTTTATAACAGAAACACTTCAGAAAGAGTAGTGGGAAGTCTCTGAAGTCTGGATATTCTGTTGCATCTGGTGTGGTAACAGCGTTGTGCTGTGAAGGCTAATTTAGTAGGTTTTGGAGAGGGAAAAAAATCTTTGGGGCTCTTACAATATGCAAACTAATTAGAGGTTGCAGTGAACACAGCTGTTTCTGGCCAAGCTGACTAAGCTAGGAATTCAAATTACTATTTTTAGCCATCTCACAAGGTCTCTACTTTTCAATGATACCCATGTTATTACTTCTAAAAATTATATTGTTGTGTGTTCATCACCCTGACAATAAGCATTTTTAGTGCAACCAGTCCATTACTTTTTAAATTGAACAAAATGTTTGCAGTTCTGTGAGATATTGTGAAGAGAGCTTCAAAATCACATTCTGAACTAGTTTCTTTTTTCTACTGAGCTTTGTTTGGAGCTTCCTGCAAAGATCACTGGATGAGAAAAAGCATTCCTCAAAATCTGAGTGTACTGAATAGACCCACTTCATGCATAAATTTGTTCCTTTAAAAAAAAAAAACCAGTCTAATTTTAACATAGCATATGGCAAGCTGGTGTCTAAAACTGCTTTAACTGGCTGCACTTTCTAAATGGATATATAACTCGTTTAACTCCAGATAAGTATAAAAGAAAAACCATTGTCATTCTTATTTTCTTCTGTGAACACCAATAGATTGCTTGCTCTATCCTGTAAATTACAATAGATAAAATCTGAGTTTACTTTTAGTCAGTGTTGGGGGTAGAAAATGAGGCTTACAAATTTACTCTGTTTTCACAAAATCCTGTTTCCATGATGATAAGAGACTTTCCAACCAACTCAAATAAAGAAAATAAAAATGAGGCAAACTCCAGAAGTTCTGATTCCTAGGTAAGAATCCTTTTGTTTCTGGCTTTGTGTCATCATGGAAAATACAGAAATACGCCATTGAGAGTAACTCGAGAAGTGCTTTTGTATTTACAAGGAGTTTCTCTCCAGGAATACAGGAGGGATGCAGGATTCCCAGGCCTGGCTCTGATCAGTGCTCCCTTCCAGGGCCTGTTCTTTTTTCCACAGTGCTCGTGATGGGGTAGGGGAGCTCATCTAAAGATTTCTTCCCTTGCCTCCAGGAACCAGGGAAGAAAAAGCATTCCTACAAGAGCCTACCAAAGAATTACCCAGAGAAATGGCCTCCCTGCTGAAAGGAGAACTCCAGAGTTGTCCCAGCACAGCAGTTGGTCACAGCCAAGGGCTGGGTTCCTGAAATGGTAGTGAGAGACACTAAGTTAGAAACTGAGGAGCTGGAGCACCCCAGCTGGGAGCAAACCCACTTGGAGAGCACAAGCAGCATCCCTTAGAGCAGCCAAGAGGTGTCCTGTCCTTGCTGGGGGCTGGCTTGGGGCACTCCTCAGGCAGGACACGAGTGCCGTTTGGAAGAGAGAGTGGAGAGCAAAATCCCTGCTCTAGAAATGGGCCTTATTCTCATTGAAACCCTTCAGTGTTTCAGCAGTCCGAGGAGGCAGAGATGTTTATTTTGGAATGTAATGACAACAACAAACTTGACATTAGGGTATTCAAAGGACAATAGCAGTGATGTGAAAAAATGTGTGGTATTTTGCTTTGTAAACTCTAGAAGTATGTTTTTGTAGCTCCAAGTCTCTGATGAGCAAAGGCTTATGTGTGTGCACATTCTCACAACCAGCCCATGTTTTCCCTTTGCAGCAAATGCTGATGGTGTGTTAAGAGCACAACAAAAAGGAATTGATGGTAAGTCTTGGAGTGCACAAAGTCTCCTGCTTCCCCTATTACTCACTGCGTCCTGTGGTTTTGGAAGTGTTGTAAGGTGCCAAGTCAAGTTGTCAATTTTAAAGAGCTTGATACGTAAATATGGGAAGTGTGGAGCTCTTTGACAACTCAGATTTTTGTTTTGAGGCGCGTGTGGTTCTGTAAGGCCTCTCTGACGTCGGTGAAGGTTTTGCTCTGACTTTGTCTCTGTGTAGACGTCTCTGATTCCTCCTCGTTTGTAATACTTATTTTGAGCACCCACCAGAATTGCGGAGCCCAGATTATTTCCTGTTTTCAAGTAGTAATGTAAATTTCCTTGGTCTTCATTACTGGTACCCCCTTTAATGTAGTCAGTGGCACCCTCCAGGAGAGGTGTCTGTTTTCTCCTGTTGGAACCCCCTCACCTCTCTGTGACAGAAGCAGTGCTGCAGAACGGGCTGAGAAGTGTTAGAAGCATTGTCCTGTTTGCTAAATCCAGGGTTAGAAATCCTTGTGATCTTATTTGGGGAATCACGTGCCTTCCAGGGAATTGTCCTGGTGCTAAATGTATGGGTATAAAATAAAAAAAAAAAAAAACCAAACCAATATCACCACTAGGAGACCATTTAAAAACCTTCTCTTTTCTCTGACTTGCTAGGATTGCCTTGAGGATTAGAGCTATAGACTGTCCCAAAGCTTGACAAATAATTTATCTCTTCTGGACAAGCAAAAATGATGGATTTAGGAGACATGATGACTTTGTAGTAGCTGGAAGTTTTAGCCACACCACAGGTGCTGCTCAGGTCTTGTGTGTTTGTAGGTCCTGGACCTGTCCCTGAGGGAGTCACAGCCTTACTCCTGACTGAACTCCCTGGCGCTTCATGGCTGCTCCCTAATTAGTTTCAACTAGGGATGAAAGGGAAAGCTAATGAGTTGGTGAGGTTGTGTTCCCAGGAAGGTGCGGTTGGTGTGGGGTGCTTTGGAAACACGTGTCCTTTTCCTTCAGCTCCTGGGTTCAGCAGCAGGCTGTGTGCTGGCAGCCCGGGCAGGGAGCGGGGTCGTGTGTGGTGGCAGCTGCAGTGTCTGGGGAGTCACCCTCTGCTGGGAGCCCGGGGCTGTGCTGTGCTCTCATGGCTAATTTGGTAACACAGCAGGCAGGTGCCTGTGAGCTTGTATGGGCTCTGTTGTGGGAATGCCCCTCGTGGTGGGGCTGCCTCTGGCCACCCTGGAGCACGTCTGGCCCCGCTGGAATGCTGTTCTCAGGCTGGGTTTGGTTTTCTCTGTACCGTCTGGTCGTGCTGTGTGCTAGGCAAGGAGCTCTCTCACATAGGGTACCTTATGTTGAAAATTATCTCAACAAGGTTAAGATCACTTGGGAATGGCAAACTGCCCTTTTTTCTTTGATAGTTCTGGTATTTTAGCAAATTCTGCATGTCACAGATGAGCAGATGTCACTGTAGATGGGCAATACTGGACTTGTCTCCTTATCTGTTATTGTGACCAGTATTTTTAAGATACCACTTGGTAACCTAGACGTGTTAAATTCATGTAATCTCCAAAAGGATTAAAAATAATGCTGTGGTAGTTCTGCATCTGTGAGAGTTTAAACTGCTGATGAGACAACTACACAAAAGTTGGTGTTTCTTTTCTGAAATATAAATTGAATGTTTGCAATCTTATTTAGTTTCTTTAAAATATTTGTCCTGAGTGAAATGACTGCGGTGTTTGTCTGTCAAGCAGCTAAAGTGCTGCGCTGTTTGTTTGGCTTTTAGTCAACACACTTTCCAGGAAAAGGTGAAAGGACACAAACACCACAGCCCAGTTTCGGTTGTAGCTCGGTGCATGTGAAGTGCACGTCTTCAGCTAAAGTGAAGGCTCTTTTAAAAAACTTCATTGAGGCTTAGGAGGAAGAGTGGAACTCAGGTACTTCGGGCTGGTTGCTTTCAAACTCACTTGTGATATTACTCATGGAGTGCACAGAGCTTGTTCTGGGTCTGTGAGCTCCCGCTCATTGCAGTGGGGCTGGCACGGGTCGTTAGATGAGTGTGTTAATGATCTTCCCAAGTGATTTAGGGGGGCCTCAACTGTGACAGTAGATCCAGTACTAAGCAATGTCCTGGAATCTCTTCTCTGCTGGGACACTACCCAGTTCTGCAGTGGCCTCTCAGATTCCTCCTCAGTTGCTGGTAATGCCAGATATTCTGCAAATTTGTATTCTTTCAGTGGGCAGTGTGCCAGCATGCCCAGCTGAATAGAAGAGCAGGATGTGTTCAGAGCCAGGAGTCTTGGAGCAGATGCATCCACTGGGATCAAAAATGGGAGAAAAGGAAAAAGAATCTGTAAAGATCTGTTCAGCTTTTAACTGGTAAGACCTTGAATGTGTTACCTGGTGAGGAAGCAAGACTTACATTTGATTATCTTATTTACTTATTAATCAAATTAGTTCATTTATCTTAAGATTACATGGTGGTAATGGATTACACAAGATTTGGGGGAATGGCGATAATGGATTATGCAAGATTTGGGGCAGATAGTACAGTCTTGCTTTCTTAACATTACCTGAGGTTATCAGCACAGTATCTCTGAAAGGGAGTAGAGGGCTCTGAATGAGTATGGGTAAAAATTCTGTGTTAAATCATCCCAGGGTTCCTATTTCATGAAGCCAGAGATCCCCTTGAGAAACTGTAAGCTGTCTGCAGTGGGGAGGCATTTCTTGTCCTTTTGTTTCCAATTTGAAACATGCCATTGACAGCTTGTCTAAATTCTTGGAAATACCTTTATGCAGCGCATGGAAAGGTGTGAGAAGTGTTTCTTATCCCTCCCTTAGTTCTAGCATCTGCAGGGTTCATGTCTCTTTTTTTTTCTCCTCTGAAGCCTCCAAAGCCTTGGGTTTTGTTTGTGTTTTTTTGGTGGTAGCTCTGTAAAAGCTATAATGCTCTTAGATGGCTTGTGAGATGTCAGAATGAAAATATTAGGTATCTAGGAAAGCTGGACTGTTTATAACCACAGTTGTCAGTCTGTGGAGCCTGGAATGCCCTACGGGCCAGCAATGATACATTTTTAAACTCACACAAAACCCATACTGCAAACAAATTAAGGTCTGGATTTGCTAGGCAGACTAAATTCCTTTAGGAGTTATGTGGAAATCTGGTCTGTGGGATACACCAGTCTATTTGAGATGAGGTTAAACCAAAACTCGTTATGTAGAGACCCCAGTGTTTGGGCAAATCAAGATGTGGATCTCATTGCGGTGGTTATTTTTCTTACAGAAGAAGAGCAACTGAGTTAGAACCTCTTGACACTTTAATGAGAGTGTGGTTTATTTCCTGGCACTGACTTTGTTTGATGATACAGATAGCAAAGCTTTGCTTTTGCACAACAGCTGTCAAGAAAAAGCCATTTCGCATTCTCAAACCTATCCTTCCAATAATGTCCAAGATGCACTTCTGGAGCAGATTGAGTATCTGGGAGGAAAAATAGAGATGGATGTGAAGAAGAAGAAGGGAACTTGAGTTGTTTTCTTACGCTGACACTCCATTCAGTTGTTTCCTGTTTTGGCAGTGAGTACATGGCTACAAAACAGCAGAAGTAGAATGTTCCTGCCAGCAGCTCTGAACTTCTTCTGTTATGGGTCATAAATTTCAAGGACAAACTATATTTTGAACTTACTGAAATTTGAGAAGTCTCATGTAATTCTTTAACCTGATACTAGAGTTTAGCTCTTTGATTTCCCTATCTGTGTTGCAACACTCACAAGAACCAGAACTGAAAAATCAGTTTTTACCCATTGCAGATGACACTGAGGCAGTCGGAGAATCTGAGCAGCTGAGCTTGCAGTATTGCTGTGGTTTATTGACACCAGTGCCTTCCTTCTGGGAACATGCAAGATAAATGCACTGGTAAAGTTTGGAAGTGGCACAGGTCTGTGGCTCTCTCCCTTCAGGAGGTGCTGCCAGGCCCTGAGAGCCATTCAGGCGCAGCTGTTAAACTGAGTGAGCATTTCCAGTATGCAGTTATCTGTCTCCCTGCTCCAGTGGGTTAAACTGAGAGAGCATTTGCAGTGTGCAGTTCTGTCTCCCTGCTCCAGTGGGTTAAACTGAGTGAGCATTTGCAGTGTGCAGTTCTGTCTCCCTGCTGCACTGGGTTAAACTGAGTGAGCATTTGCAGCGTGCAGTTATCTGTCTCCCTGCTCCAGTGGGTTAAACTGAGGGAGCATTTGCAGTGTGCAGTTCTGTCTCCCTGCTCCAGTGGGTTAAACTGAGTGAGCATTTGCAGTGTGCAGTTCTGTCTCCCTGCTCCAGTGGGTTAAACTGAGGGAGCATTTGCAGTGTGCAGTTCTGTCTCCCTGCTGCACTGGGTTAAACTGAGGGAGCATTTGCAGTGGGCAGTTATCTGTCTCCCTGCTGCACTGGGTTAAACTGAGGGAGCATTTCCAGTATGCAGTTATCTGTCTCCCTGATGCACTGGGTTAAACTGAGGGAGCATTTGCAGTGGGCAGTTATCTGTCTCCCTGCTCCAGTGGGTTAAACTGAGGGAGCATTTCCAGTATGCAGTTATCTGTCTCCCTGCTGCAGTGGGTTAAACTGAGTGAGCATTTGCAGTGTGCAGTTATCTGTCTCCATGCTGCACTGGGTTAAACTGAGGGAGCATTTGCAGCGTGCAGTTACCTGTCTCCCTGATGCAGTGGGTTAAACTGAGGGAGCATTTGCAGTGGGCAGTTGTCTGTCTCCCTGCTCCAGTGGGTGCAGTGGGGACTGCAGGATTTGCTGTCAGGAGCCTCTCCAGTGCGGCATGTTGGAACTGGTCAGTGGTGAGAGACAGTCTGCAATACCTGCTGGCTGTGATAAATACAGCCCTGGGAAAAGTGAGCCCGCTTTGCCCCGTGTTGATATGATTGAATATGGCAGCCATGCCCAGTTTACATTCTCCTGGGGGGTTATTTCCGTGCTCCCAGCAGCTGCCTGGTGTCACAAACCCTCTGACGCCGCTGGGCTCGCGGTGCCCGGGCAGTGCTGAATTAGCAGGGGGCTTTCTAGGAAACCGTGTTGCAAGTGTGTGATTTCTAATTTATTTATTTATTTAACCTCGGGTAATAGTGGTGTTGAACTTTAAACAAGCCTGTCCTTTCCTCTCTGTGCTGGTCAGCCTCAGTAAGAAGCTTCACATAGCAGGCAACTGGTTTCTTTTTTTTTTTTGAGGGAGATTAGTAAGCAAATCAACACCACCTTATCTTAGTTGAAAGCAAAATTAGGAGACCAGGTGAAATGTTTTTAGAGGGTATTAAAATCCACATTTGTTTCCCTTAGCTGGCTACAATTCTGCAGCTGCTTGTTAAGATTTCTGTTGTGTGATGCAGCTGTCTGTTCATTTATCTGATCTTTATATGACCTTCCTCTTACCTACAAGTTACATCCTCATTTTTTGTTCTTGCCCAAAATACCTGATGTAAAGCTTAATGTAGGATAAGAAATCAAGTATTCCTTGTCAAGGTGGGCTACCTGAGCAGTTGTGTGCTTTATGTCTTCATGAAGTTCTTTTGTTGGGGAGTGAGTTCAGGGCCTCCGGTTGCTCTCTCCCACACTGAATCTGCAGATCTTTTCCCATTTGTGTAAAGTAGGTGTTTATTGTGGATCTCTTGGTACTTGCTGGTTTTCTTGTGCTCTTCTCTGCAGCTCTTTGCAACCTCATTGGATTGTAGGGGCATTTCCATTCTGAAACCAGCCCCGAGTGACATCTTGGGAAAAGAGCACCTTCCACTTGACTTTATTGTAACTTCTTACTCTTCCACCTTTTCCAGCAGTATCATGTGTCGTCATTTTTTTCAGTGGCAGCTTTAAGACGAAACCTGTTTTTTAAGCTAAGATTACTTTTTTTTATAAGTCTTTATATATAATTTTTGTGAAGTGCTGTCCTTAGTGTGAGTGCCTCAGTAGATGGATTAGGAGCAATTCTGTAGCCCCTGGTAAGATCTTGGCATTTGCTGCTTCCCGTAGGAGCAGAACTGCTAAAATGACAGTAAATTGTTATCTCTGAGTCTGATCTTCTCCAGGGTTTATGGTGCAGTTAAATAGTGTGATCAAACTGAGCCCTGCTGCAAGGCTTCCTGGGAGTCTGGTGAAGCTGAAGACGTTGAGACTGCACCTTTAGTGTCTGTTCTAAACACTGATACACAAACCTACACAGTGTGCTCCAATGGCTGATGGCATGGCCACCTCATCCTGTGGTCTATTAATAAAATAATATTTACTTGAAGATTTTGAGGTGCATCTTCTCTTTCTGAATGTCCTGCTGGCATCTGAGCGGGATGGGGAAAGTGGAGCCTGATGTGTTCAGAGCTGCAGGAAGTTCCTGCTTGAAGAACAGGGCTTCAGCAGACTTCCTCTTTCCACCCCAAAGTATTGGGGGAACGGGGCTTAAAACCAGGAGATGAGTGGCACGAAGTGACTCATGCTCCAAACCCAAAGCATTTGACTTTGGAAAACTGACTTCACTTCTAGCCCTTCCTCTTTAAAGTTTTATATTGCACGACCTTTTAAATGAAATGTCAAGCTTCCTTTTGGACAGGCGGGATCTCTGCAGTGTGACTGGGTGTGATTCAAGAAGGTGTTTTGTAACTCCATGAATCCCTGCCTTCATCCACTACCTTCAGTTCTCGTGACATCTCTGGCGTCAGGGTCCTCAGAGCACAGTATTTCCGTGCTGTGATTGAGTGTGATTTCTCCAGCATGAAGACGTTGTGGTGCTGTTTTGAGCCTGTTCCGAACCTGCCCTAACAGCAGCTGAGTGGTGGCTCCAGCAGTGACCAGTGTTTGACAAGGCCTCTGACGTGGCCGCTGTGGGTGACTCCTGTGCCTCTGGCTTGTTTCTCTCCAGCCATGTTCTCTGTTGAAGGCAATTGCATTTCCACTACAGTCAGCTTCATATCCTGCAAGTGACCTTGGATGATAAATTTTCTTTGTCACTTTAGATGTTCTAGCAACTTCTGTATCCAAAAAAAACCCCAACCAAAGCTCCAAAGCACTTCCCCCCACGCTGCCGAGGACACTGTGCCCTGTCTGATGTGCAGGCATGCCTGCTCTCCAGGATTCTCTGTTTTCCCGTGTTCCTCACGCTCAGCAGTGGAGTGCTGGGTGCTGGCTGGCTTTCCTCACCAGGCAGCAGCTTGCCTGTTGCCATACCTCCATCCCTCTCTTGTTACCATCCCACCCCCAGCCCGTGGTTTTTCCTGTTTCTTGAAACAAGCTCCAGAAATACACTGCTGTTTTTAAATAGTCTGCTGGAGGCACACGAGTGACTTGTTCCTTTCCATTTTCCCTGTGCCTGTGGGAGTTCAGCATCTCTAGAACTCCATTATTCTCCAAGTACCTTTAGGCACTGTGGCATCTTGAAAAAGATCTGATATTTGCTGGTGAGGTAATAGCCAGCTCTCTATTCCCTGCACAATAAATTGCCACTTTCAGGCCCTGAAATACTCGATGTTGGTGTTGGAATCTGTGGAACTCTGGGGACTGGCAGTAGTTTGTGTGTGCACATACATGTGGATGCTTCAGTGTAATATTTTTGTATTAGAGTTCCTTTGTATAATTCCATTTTGTAAAGAAGTATTTGATCCATTTAGTTTTAAAAGAGGGGACAGTTTTTTTCAAGTCTGTTAATGCTGTGAAATGAAGCTGTGTATTAGTGCTGCTGCTAAAATAGCCCAGTATTTACAGAAAAATTCCTTGGGGATCTTGGTTTGGTTTGCGTTTCGATGCTTTTATAATATGAATCCTGAGTGGAGGGGGAGTTATGTTGGTTTTGGGTGTTAGGGATTTTCAGCTCACATTTGGGAAATGTGGTTAGTGATCTAGAAAACCATTTTTCCTAGTTCCCTGGTTTTGTTTTTTTTTTCTCTTGTTAATCCTGCACAGTCAGTATGGAAGAATAAATCCCTGTAAAGTACAAAGCCAGCAACCTAGTGTCAGAGACAAATTTCTGAAAACACCCATTTTAGCTGCCTCATGTTTGAGATATTAGACTGTGGCAGTCCAGATCATATTCTCCAGACTGCATTCTTCATAAGCAGAAATACTGGCAGCCATGTGTTCAGTTATAAAAAGCTGGCAGCTGATGTCAGCCCTTATTTCAGGTTTGGAATACTGTGCTAATTTTGGGCAGGTTTATGTAAATCAGAACTCTTCTCCTGACATGTAGCATTCAGGGTAAATTGGTACATACCTGAATAATGCAGCACAAGAGACAAACAGGTAATGTGCTGCAGTAGGTGGCCCACTCGAAAAAATCCTGATTCTTTATATGCAGAACTGTGCTCACACAGTATTTATTTACAATGTGAAATTCTGTTTCAGCAAATTGGGATTAATGTCCAAGGACAGCAGAATTCTTTTTATTTTAACTTCTGAGATTGTCTCACATAGCTGAGCTATTGTATGCATCTGAAAAACCTGAGAGAGCCCTGGTGATCTGTTTGGGGTGCTGCATCTGTTTTAGCTGAGCTCATGAGTTGAGTACAACTGACTTCTGCCACTGCAGCTCTGTGACATGGTAACTCAGGGTAATGATGAAAGTGGTCTTGGACAAATCACCTCTGTGCGTGTGTGATGCCAAGGGGGGCAGACAAGTTCTTTTCTATCACAATGAGTGTTTTCACTGCTGCTGAGTCAGAAGCAGGGTTGACATTTTCACTGATGCTGCAAACAAGGGCTTAAAGCAGTTTATGTGCAAGTGCTTTGGGGCAGAGACCCTGCTCCTTGAGGAGCTGAAAGGCATAATGTCTGGTGAATGTTGTGCTGCTTTATTATGCAAACTAATAATGTTTTAATAAATAATGTTAGTGTTGTATTCTGAGAAATTTGAACTCGATTCTACATTGGAGGCCCAAAGTGCTTTCTGTCCAGAATTCCCTCGCATGAAGATGTGAAGTCAGATGGGTATTTGCCTTGAAATAGCTAATGGTATGAAATTAGATGGATTCATACGTAACAGGGTTTGTTTTTTGTTTTTTTTTTTTTTGTTTCAGGACATCAGGCATGAAGCCAGTGATTTTCCATGTAAAGTGGCCAAACATCCCAGAAACAAAAATAGAAATAGGTACAGAGATGTCAGCCCCTGTAAGTACACTTTCTTTTCCATTGTTTGTGAGACTGTTGACTTCTAATGACTCTTCACAGCTAAATGTTCATTGTAAGGACGAGATTCTGTTAGGTGGATAAGCACCCAGGACCACTCTTTGTTATTGTATTTATTTATTTGTGAGACTGGTGTCACAGGATGCTTTTATACCCATGGGGTTATACAAGAGCAGCACACAGCAGAGTCTGTATTTGTGGGCAGGAATCTGAAGAAGGAAACTTGCCTTACCTTTGAGTTCTTCTGCTAGAGAAGAATGGTGGCTGAAGTGGCATTTCTGAAGTGCAGGGTGGCTTCTGTGCAGCTCTCACCCAGCAGAGCCTCCTGCCAGGCAGCACAGGTGGCAGCAGTGCCCCTCCTGGGAGCTGGGTGGCACAGAGCTCTGCCAGAGGTAAAGCTGAGCTCCTTGGAGCAGAGGAGGAGCACAGCTGATGCTCCCAGGCCACAGCTGGGTTTTTGAAATGGCTGTGTCCCCTGTGCTGGGGAACATGCCCCTCTGAGCTCGGGTCCTGTGCAAGCACAGCTCACTGTGCTGCTGCAGCCTGGCTCTCCTGCTGCCATCCCAGGGACAGGGACAGTCCCAGTGCCACCTGCCCTCGCCTGGCATCCAGGGCCTTGGGCTGCAGTCACATGGCAGAAATGATGCTCCATGGATCCAGCAATAATACTGAATGTGTCTGACACTGCAGGGAGCTGCCAGCAGGTCTCTGAGCAGCCTCCTCTGCACAGGACAGTGCCAGGACAGTGCCACGTGTCCCCTCAGGGTGCAGCACTCCCTGAGCTCAGCAGGCCCTGTCCCAGGCCAGAGTGCTGCTCTGGGGCACACAGCTTCTGCCTTGGTGCTTAAAGCTCCTGAAGCCTTTGGGGCAGTTAACCAGAGCAGTAATGTTGCACACAGTTTGCTTTACTAAGCAGTTCTAATGTTTGAGGTTGTGAGTAACAAATTCCTTCTTGCCTTTAGATAATCCTGTTCCCAGTCTGTTTGCGTTCTTGCAAAATGTGGGAACCCTTGTGTTGTTTTAGTTGGTGGTTTGGTTTCTTTAGTCCCAAGTTGAGCAAGTGACTAACAAAAGAGCAAATAATTTACTTTTGCTGCATTCCTTGAATTTGGACCATTTTTTCTGTACATGAAGGGGTGGTCAGGTTGGGAACAGTAGCTAAATACCTATAATAATAAAAAGTCTCTGTCTTGTTTGCCCAATATATGTTTAGACAAACCTTTAACAACCTTGAACAAGCTGTATTTGAATGTTTAAGCTGAAAAGATAAGCAGTTGTGTAATTAGATTTATTTAAAACCAGCAATTTGATAACTGTATGGATGGGTGAGTGTGATCTGCTTTGCAGATTGCAGTGGGGATCATTTCCGATGCCAGGGCCTCACCCTTGCAGTGTGTTCCTGGGAGGTGAAGGGTGAGCTGTGTGCTCAGTGGGCAGTGCCCTGGCTGGGGCTGAGCCCTGCATGGCCCAGGACAGCTCAGCTGTGGGGATGTGCCTGCCCCGTGCTGTGTTCCATATTCATTAACAGTGGTTTCTAATTGTGCTGCAGTTGATCACAGTCGAATTAAGCTAAACCAAGGCGACAATGACTATATCAATGCTAGTTTGATAAAAATGGAAGAGGCCCAAAGGAGCTACATCCTTACCCAGGTAATTGCTGACAGTGGATAATAAAAATATTATGATGGCTGGAGTTGTTTTTCATGGATTTTCTGTTTGTTTTCTTTATTGTAAAGCTATTTAAGTGCATACAAACATCTGTGTGTATGTAAAAGTCACTGCTTTTCCCTGAATCTGTCAATTCCCCACCCATCTGTATAACAAATTTAAAAGTGCCCACATGCCCTGTTGTCTTATTCTGAGAGCCAGCAACCGTGCCAGGCTTCTTGTTTGTGCTGAATGTTCAGTTCCCTGGAGACTGTCCTGATCTCTAATCTTGGCTCTTTTTTTACCCCTTCCTCCCACACTTTAGATAAAGGTAGACTGGGATTAATATTTTCAAGTGACAGCTCTTCCTTCCTGTTTCTAAAGAATAGAGATAAATCTTCTCAGGAAGAAATGGGCAGAGCAGTGTGCAGTGTGAAATGGTCCTTTGAGCACAGCTCTCCTTGCCCTGCCCCAGGAGGGGCTCGATCACAGGGCTGAGCTCTGGGGGAATGTGCAGCTCACTGACCCTGGTCACTGCTTACTGTCCTGATCCACATTCAGTGGCTTTATTTAAATCCAGTCATTCTTTCTGAGGACCTGCTGTTCTGTTTGAGCACAGGAGTGGATCGAGCCCAAACTTCAGAGCAATAGCTTCAGAGTAGAAAATAGCAAAGGAACATAGCAGAAGTAGGAAGTTATAAGGAAATCTACTTTGGGAATCAATAGCCTTTAAAAGGAGTCAGTATTTCATTCAGTCCCAAGGCAAATCTGTGAAGATTGTAGAGAACCATATAATTTGTTACTGATTTTGCATCCTTTCAGTCTTTTGGATGTTTCAGTCAAGTAATTTTCAAGTATCATGAATAAGGATGAGGGATTGCAGAGTAGCTTGACACAGATGTTATTTTTGCTTTTAGTCACTGGGGTTTATTTCCCCATGACCTTTGTATATCTTTGCTAAGAAAATGCAGCATTTTTCACTCCCAGTTCTCTTCTCACAATGAGACTGTGTCTCTCTTCCTCTTCTGTATGGCGGGAAAAGATTAACCATGCTTTCATGGGTAAATTCATAACGTGGAACTTAAAGCTGTCTCACTGCATTTTTTTACAGTTTTGAATGAGAAGTTGCTTGTTTAAACCTATTGCCTTGTGCAGGGATTGTTACTGGGGAAGAATGCACTGACATTTACAGAAAATAATGCTTATTTCTGGGGATTCTGTCTCTGCAGGGACCTTTGCCAAATACTTGTGGTCACTTTTGGGAGATGGTTTGGGAACAGAAAAGCCGTGGTGTTGTCATGTTGAACAGGGTGATGGAAAAGGGATCCGTAAGTACTCACCCAGTTCTGGCTATGTGTTCATCACAGTTATGGTTTTCTGTAATAAAAAACCCAAGTAAAACCAACCCAAAGAATGGGATGGGATGACTGCAAGTAGTTTGTCTAAAAAATTGTACCTGGAATTGAATACTTGGTGAACTGATCCTACTGCAGTCGCAAAATCGCTGGGTTTGTAATTGTGGAGCCGTTTCTCCTGAATTTGGCTACAACAAAGCACAAACACATCATGGCTCCACACAGATGGAAGCCTCTGCTGCTGCCCAGGGCGTCTGGATTTGTTCTTAGTGAGCACAGATTGCACCTCTCAGGGCTCTGCTGTGGGAGGTGGCTTTGCAGCAGAGAGAGAAGCTCTGGGGCTCCAGGTTTCCATCACACACTGAGCTCTGGTCATGCAGTGGCCCCCAAGGCACACTGTCCCCTCCAGTGTCACTGTTGGACAGAATAAAGTATAATAACGTGTAAAGACATCTTGGAGAAGGGCAGTGAGTGTGTTGGGCACCCACCAGTGATAACTGGGTGGTACATGCTTTTGCATCATCAGAAAAACATCCCCAGTAATCAGGAAAATTCCTGGGCAATGAGCTGTGCTTTAATAAACTGCAGTCTGGATTTTTCAGTGTTTTGCTGGGTTTTGTACTACAAGTGAAATTTAATCTTCAAAAGAGATGCGGTAACCAAATTTTTCAATAGTTTCTTCCTTTCCAACCATTCCTGCTCCCTCTCTGCACTGCTCTAGTTTTGAACAAAACAAATGACTGTCATCCCTTAGGGCAGTGCTTACACTCCTCAGCAAACAGCAGTGGGAGACTTAGAGAGGAGCACGACAAAATATTGTCTGCAGACACATTTGAGGAGAAATTAGACACAAAGGCAATTGCTATAACTTTTACAAATCCAGAATAAAAGTGCAGAGAACTATGACTGCATTCTACACCCTGATAAACAAGAGGATGTATTTTCAAAATGCATTAGAATTAGTGTGAGCAAAACCACTCTCAGTCTGCCTATGAAGAAAATGCTGAAGGGATTTTCTGTTTATTAAAATGCTGTCTGAAATCATCATAGTCTTGAGCCTGCTGTTGCTTTAGCATCATTCTTCCACTTTTGGTTTGGCCACATTGTTTGCCCTTTAACAAGAGGCCTGAGCCATGTGCAGAGCCTCGGAGAGGGGAGGGTCAGGGGGTGATCCCCATCCCAGGGCAGAGGAGCAGCTCAGGGGCAGCAGGAAGGGCCAGATCTCCCAGGCACAGGATCCCACATTTCATTGTCAGGAGCTTGGGTGCAGACTTTCTTTTTCATGTTGCTGATGAGTATTTTAGTTCCAGGTTTTTCCTGCACACTTGAAAATGTGCTGCTTTCCCATTTGGTTGGCTCATTCAAGTCCCTGGCATGCAGCAGTCTCTGCAGAGCTCATCTCTCTGGGAAACCTTAATAAGAAAATTGCAATTCAGTCAGAAGTGGGTAATGACATTTATGTGTCTCCTGCTTGGTTTTAGGTAAAGTGTGCACAGTACTGGCCACAAAAGGAAGAGAAGGAAATGTTTTTTGAAGATACAAACTTGAAACTAACCTTGATATCTGAAGATATCAAATCCTACTACACAGTACGACAGCTGGAATTGGAAAACCTGACCGTGAGTACTGGGTCTCATCCAGTCCTTGTTCTCCTTGGGGTGAAATTCACCTCCTCACCAAGGGCTTGAAATTGGTGGTCATGAATTGTCCTGGATTTGATGATCCCGCATGAGATGTTGTGAAAATGAAGCTCTCGGGTATTTATGAGATGTTCCTGGAGACCCTCCAGGCAGTTTAACGCCTCAGCCATACCCAGAGTGACACAAGCTTTTGAACTGTACTGAAATAACTAAACTCAAAATAAGTAAATTTACTTACCCAATTCCCTTTGCTCCCAGTGGAGACCTTCACTACAAGAGACCATTACTTGTAATTAGTTTCTTGGCTGTGCAGCTATAAAAGCTCCCTCAGACTGGTGAAACTTTGTCCTTGGAATTTAGTCAGCTGTTCCCAGTCCTTCTGACTGGTGTACCCTGTCACTAGGACATTTTCATGAAAATCCTTTGCTAGGATTTTTTTCTCCTGAGAAGCTGAGGAGCCTCAGGAAAGAAATGTAACCAATAACTCCCTGCTGCTGTGGGATGCAACAGGTGCTTCCTTGATTGGTCCATACTAGTTATTTCTAATTAATGACCAATCAAAGATGCAGCTAGGTCGACTCTCTGGGAGTCACAAGATTTTGTTATTCATTCCTTTCTATTCCCTTCCAGCCTTCTGATGAATCCTTTCTCTCTGTTCTTTTAGTATAGTTTTAATATAGCATTTTTAATATAATATAATATAATATAATAAATCAGCTTTGGTAAATGGAGTCAAGATTCTCATCTCTCCCCTTGTCCTGGGACCCCTGCAAACCTCACATTTGGTGACCCCGAGTGAGTGGCACTCGCGTAACCCAAACGAAAAGAGTTCCCAACCCCTGTTTCTGCAGACGCAGGAAACTCGAGAGATTCTGCACTTTCACTACACCACCTGGCCCGACTTCGGGGTCCCCGAGTCGCCGGCGTCGTTCCTGAATTTCCTGTTCAAGGTGCGGGAGTCGGGCTCGCTGAGCCCCGGGCACGGCCCGGTGGTGGTGCACTGCAGCGCCGGCATCGGGAGGTCGGGCACCTTCTGCCTGGTGGACACCTGTCTGCTGCTGGTAAGGGCCACTGCCGCAGGGCCAGCTGCACAGGGCAGCCTTGGGGGGCTGCAAAGGAGCCGGGGCAGGGGCTGGGGGGTTCCTGTGATCTGCCATCGCTTCACCCCGCTGCTCCAGGAGTGCGTTCCGTGGTTCCTAAGTGGCCGTTTGGAGTCTGGCACGGGGAAGTCTCCAGTTTTCAGAGTGATTCACAAAGACAGGCTTTGCCCTCAGGGAAAGCAGCATGTATGAGGCTCAGTGTTTTCCCCTCAGTGTTTTTGGAGACCCGGTAATGAGCTGCCGATACCAGTTGTGTGTGAGTTTGTTCATTCTGTAGTGTGGAGGGTGGCACGAAGGCCCTACCACAAAATGAGTCACTGTAGTGAACCTCATCGGAGCTGAAAAGATGTTTCACGTTTTTATCCGCAGATGGACAAACGGAAAGATCCTTCTTCCGTGGACGTCAAGCAGGTTCTCCTGGAAATGAGGAAGTACAGGATGGGGCTCATCCAGACTGCAGACCAGCTCCGCTTCTCCTACTTAGCTGTTATTGAAGGGGCAAAATTCATCATGGGAGATGCTTCCGTGCAAGTGAGTGCTCCTGGCAGCTCCAGAGAACTGCAGCAAGTGGGTGGGAGGAACAGGGTGGAAAGAAGCTTCAGATTTGGTGCTTGCTTCAGCTTCAGCACATGTTTATATTAGGGGGTTTTTGGGTACAGGCTTTACAATCTGTCACGACCTAAAGTGCTGTGTTTTATTTATTTCCAAAAAGTACCTGTTTTGTAGCAGTGCCTCCTGTGCTTTCCTGCACAGTGACTGGGGTGGAGCTGCTGCATCAGCCTCCCCTGGAATTTCACACAGCACAAGTTTCTAATATGCCTGAAATTTAAGTGTCATGATTAAATTCATCAGAGTTTTTTATGGGAAGCAGAACTTTAGCAAAATAGATTTTATTTTTTGCTTCAGTTTTTTAGAAGCAGATTGGAATTTCTTGCTTTTATGGCCAATATGTTTTGTATGGTGGATGCAGTTTGGGCTTGGAGTTCTTGTGACTGGTTTTTATTTCTTTTTTTTCAATACAAATGAAGAGCTGCTGTAAGAGTTAATTAATAGGTAGAGTGTAAAGATTCTGCCATGGTAACATTTAAAGTTAAAGTTAGAGCAGCTTGAAAGAGAAAAGCTTAACAGGGTTTGTCCTTCCCTGAAGGAGCAGTGGAAAGAGCTCTCCAACGAAGACCTGGAGCCACCCCCTGAACACACCCCCCCACCTCCCAGGCCCCCGAAGAGAACCTCAGAGATGCACAACGGGAGGATGCACGAGCACCCCGAGCTCTTGGCCAAGCCCCAGGCAGTGGAGGAGGAGATCAGGAGCTCGCTCAGCAGCGCGGAGCAGGCGGCTCCGGACGGCAGGGCCCGCTCAGCTGCAGCCCCCAGCACAGACAGGTAAAGCTCCCACTGCCCTGACAGCTGGGCTCTGCACAGAGCCACAGGCTCGGGGTGACAGGGGAGGAGATGCTCAGTTCCACCTTGAGATGCTCTTTGGGGGTTAGGGCTGAGCAGCCACATTCCATCCCTTTCTGGCTTTCTGAGGTTAGAACTTTGGTGTTCCCCTGACCCGGCTGTGGGTGTGAGCTGGGTTTGTTCACTGCCTGCCTTGGAGCAGATTTGTGATAAGCAGAGAAAGCAGGTGGTGGTTAAATCTTATTCTTTAAAGGGCACAGAATCCTCCCAAGCTCTTCCTGAACCTCTGTTGAGCAGCCAGATGTGTCCTAACTAGAGACAGGCTGTGCTTTGGTGGTGCTGCAGCTCCTAGAGCTTTCCAGCTCTGTGCTGTTCCCTGCCCTTGGAGCACCTGCATGGCTCCTCCTCTCCCTGGCCAGTCCAGCATGGAATATTTGTTCCCACCCAGCCCTGAATGTCCCTCCCTCTGTCCTCAGCACTAGTCACGACACTGAAGCCCGGAGGAGACCTGTTGGGGAGACCCCGCGGCTCTCGCCCCGCAAGGAGGAGTCCGTGAAGGACAACTCGGAGGAGGAGGATGAGAACGTGGTGGCCACTTGGAAGCCCTTCCTAGTGAATATCTGCATGTTCACTTTCCTCACGGCAGGAGCTTATCTCTGCTACAGGGTGTGTTTCCACTGAGCAGCGGCCGGAGCCGCCGCGGGAGCGCCGCTCCCGGCTCGCGCCCGGCTCCTCGGAGCCCCTCGAGGCAGGGCAGCCTTGGCTCAGAGCAGGTAGATTTAGGGGGAAAGGCCAGAACTTTGGGTAGGGCTTAATGAGAGAATTGATGCACTAGGGTTTTATCCAGCCCTGTGGTCCCAAGAACATAATATTGTAATCTCAGGGCCTTGAAATATTCAGGAGTAAGCAGAGAAAATGCCAAATAGTCTGTTTTCCTATTTTGTTTTCCTTTTTTTTTTTTTTTAACTAAATAATAGAATTACAACACATTGTTGTTTTTAGCCTTTTTTAAAAAGCCAGTTCATTTTCTTTTGTTTCAGAAAAACTAGGCACAAGTGAAACTTGCTTGTACTCTCCAAGTGTTGTAACCAAATACATGACTTACATTGACAAGTTCCCAAAAAAAGAAAAAGAAACCCACATACCTGAAGAATGTAAACTTTTGGAAGGGGAGGTGTGTTTGTGGTTGGTTTTTGGTTTGTTTTTTGTCTTTTTTTAAAATTTGCTTCATCTTTAAAGACTGAGTTGTGGGCAGTGCCTGTGGTATTGGTATATTTAATCTTGGCATAACTGTTCTTAAAGAGCTGATTGTTTTACTTGTGTTGATAGAACCAGGCTTCTGCATTTGCTCAGGGTATCCCAACACGTCCAGCTCTTTGATTCTTTTTTTTATTTTTTTTTTCTTTACTAAGTGTATCTCCTCATTGACTTTTGTTGCACTCTACTTGCACATATGCCTCTTTACATTGCACCATCCTTTCTAAAGCTATTTTTACTTTTATATTCTGGGTTGGGAGAGGTCGAGGGGAGGGAGAGAAACAGGAAAGGGAAATTCAACCAAACCATGTCCACCAGCAGTGGGGCCGTGCCCGTGGCCCGTGGAAGGACCAGTCCTTAAACCTCAGCATTTGGAATGTAAATGCAGTTTCACTCTGCAGCTGCTCCCTCGGGCCCAGCGTGGCTCTGAGCAGGGGAACACTGGGGAGAGCCAGAGCAGGCCCTGCTGGGGCAGCTTCCCCTGGCCAGGAACAGGCCAGCAGGAGCCTGCAGGGCTCTGAACAGCCCCTTGGCTGCGATGGCAGTGCTGGTGTGCGCTGCTGTGCTGGAGGCAGAGATCCCAGTCCTGGCTCTGGCAGCCACGGCTCAGCCCCGTGGGCCCCCCAGCAGCCCGGGCTCAGGGGCTGAAGTGCTGCTGGGGAGGGTCGGGGTGTGTGGGGAGGACTGGCACTGGAAGGCAGCCAGTGCTGTTCCTCGGGGTGATACCAAATTGTTAATGGTTTCAACAATAACAGCAAAGATTTCTTTGCTTGTGTCGTGGTGCAGAGGACAGGAGCAAAGTCACTCCTGGGAGCTGGAGTGATTGCGCTGCCCCATGACAGCTGATCTGCAGCAGTGTTACTGGTTTGTTTTATTTCTAAAGTCTTTCTAGATCTATAGCACTTAACCACCCTCAGTGCAGCCCTCGCTGTGGAGGAGCCCAGGGAGCCCCTCCGCTCCGTATTTATTTTTGCCAAGCTGGCTGTAGGTGTAGCTCTTCCTTCAGTGGGTGAGTAGGTGAGGGGGTGGGTGGGGGTGGGAGTTACTTCTGTTCCGTGTTTTGTTAAGCTTGCATCAAGGGCTTTTCAAGAGTACAATAATAAATCCTCAGGTAGTACTGGGACTCAATCCTTTACCTGTGAGACTGTTGGTCAGACCAGTACTTGAAAGGAGGAATGCTGTAATCAGTCAATATTTAGTTGTATTATTGGAAACAGGAAAAATGAGTATAGACAAATGGTAATATATAATGGCTCATCTGTGTATTTAAGATACATTCTGTGATTGCTTTGTCCCCACTGGTCTCTGCAGCGTGGGCAGGACCTGCCCTGAGGCACCATTTGTAGCCCTTTGTATTAAAGTGCATGTGAAGTCCGCGGTGTCCCGATGAAACACCACCTGCTTGAAAGGTGACAGAACTTATATTCCTGCTTCCTGATGTGCCCAAATGATATTTGCATGACCTGATCCTTAGTGGCTGTGGTTCAGAGGGTGTTGCTGAGTCTCTCTGTTCAGCACTGACCGATTGGTGTTTATCAGAGCCCGTGTACTCGCCTAATCCTTGGCATGACTTCCCGTGGGATCCCGTGTGCTCCGTGTGCCCGGTGCTAGCATGTTCCTTTCAGCTGAGTGAGTGTAGTACAGACATTCCAGAGAGCTCAGGCAGCCCTTCCACACCTCCCCTGGCCCTGGGACACCTGGGGAAAGAAACAAACCCACCCCACCTCTGCCAAGCTGCCCGAGAGGGAACATTTTAAATCCTGGGTATGGCAGGAAAAGAAAGGATCCTTCCTTTGAATACAGAGTTATTCAACTGCAAACGATTCCACCCAGACCAAGTTCCTGCAGCTGACAGAGGAGCTTTGAGCATCCTCTGGGTGCCTGTTTCTTTCCTGTGTTCCTGGCCCAGCTGTGACCCTGTGTGGGCCGCAGTGACTGTGCCCAGAGCCCGGGGAGGCGTGGGCAGGGCTGGCAGTGCTGAGCTGTGCCCATTTTGTTTGCTGTCCTGTACTGTCTGTGGTAGTTGGGGGGTGTATATACCGTAGCACAGGGGGGTGTTGGGTAACCTGTTCTTGGAAATGGACAAACATCCATGTTAGACTCGTTAGAAAGTTAGTGAGCTGCTCTGCTATCTGCCTTAAGCAAATATTTACTCATCAGGTCTTTCTTTTTTACAGATTGCCATAGAATAAACTTTTATAAAAAAATGTAAAAACTCAACAAAAAAGCTGAATGTTTTGGTATAATACAGTTTCAGGTATCTTGTCTTTTGTGTAAGCCGCTGCTGGGCCTCCCAGGTTAGAGTACAACTGTACAGTTTTTCAATCTCCCATACAAGTTTTCAGTTCTCATTTTAGTTGTAACAATAAAACTCTTTTTTTAAAGAACTCACTTGAATGTGTTACTGCTTCTGGGCTGCATCCTTGGGCTCCTGCTTGACCCACGTGCCCATGAGGGCCTGGGGGTGGGTTTGTAGAGTAAAGGGGTTTAAATCTTGCTGTAAGAACTTCCTAGAGGCAGAGCTCCAGTAAAAGAGTAGAGCATCCCCATCCCTCCCTGGCACCTCCGTTTCCTTCTCTGTCTGTCACACTGAACAGTTAAAATTTAAGAAGTGCAGGAACTCAAGCTCCCTGGTTGGTTTCTGCAGGAGCTGCTGCTGAGCCTGTTTGCAGCTGCACATCCTGCTGTTTGAATCCCAGTACTTACCTTTGGGTTCTAGTTTTAGGGAAACCTCCAGCTGGAGGAGAGAGCTCAGCAAGGTGGAGCAGGACAGGGCAGAGCAGGGCCCTGGCCCTTGGGGGTTTAGTGCCTCTTTCCTGTCCCCAGGGCTGCAAGCACAGCAGTAGGAAACACTCCCAGGAACTTGTCTCAAATGCTTTATTAGAACTTTAGAAAACAGTATGAAATCCAACAAATAAATACCAAATAGAAAAGTTTTGTGTGTATATATATATATGTATAAAAATATGTACACAGCATCCCAACCCCCTTTCAAGTATTGCACCTGAAGCCAGGCTGCTCCCCATGGGCACCCTGCCAGCCAGGGCTGGGGGATGAGGAGGAGAACTCTTGTCTATGACTAAACCCAGAATTTAAAAAAACAAACCTGTCCCTCCCTCAGGCAGAGCTGCACATGGCAAAGCCCCTGCAGCTGAGCACTCACACCTCTCAGGGAGCTCCAGGCCCTGCTGGACCTGGCCTGAGCTGCAGCAATCAGAGTGACTGCAGATAAACGGCCCAAGCACAGGAAGCCACCAGGCAGAGGTGCTGGATTTGTTCTACTGCCAGGCAGTGATCATTTCGCTCCTTGGAGAATGCCAAATTAATCACTTCCTGGGAAAACAGATCATACTGGGCAGCTGACTGCTGAAGATGGAGATTTGAACTCCAGTTAAGACCTGGATCCCCATTCTGAGAGACCCCGGTTTTCATTTGTCCAGCACTTGGTATTTCATCATGTGCTGAGACAGAAAATGCATTCCAGGCTGCATCATGGAGATGACAAACTGTCCCCTTTGGAAATGAACCTGTGCTGGGCCAGGAGAGAGCAGAGGCAGGAGAGAACAGAAGGCAACCAGGCAAAACCAAACCCTCAGCGACCCGTGTGGTACAACGGGATCCAGCTCTCACATTCACTACTAAAACACTGTGATTTCAATCTCGGCCTCCTGAGCAGTTTCTCTCAGCTCACAGCAGATCCTGTCCATCTTCTCGAAGGCTTGTCGGCCCCGTTCCCCTGTGGAGAGAGAGAGCAGCCCCTGCTGAGGGCCAGGCAGAGCCCCCCAGGAGCCTGGCCCTCTGGGGACACGCCTGTCACAGCCTGCCTCGGAAGGAACGACTCAAGAGTGACAAACACATCCCTCAGGGAAGAGTTTTCCAAAACCTGCTGGAAGCCACCTTGGAAAATCAGGCCTCCTGCAGTGATTTCCACGAGAAACAGTTTGGGGCATCCCAGCTGCAAAGCCTGTCTCATGTGGGCCTGAGTGTTCTGTGGGACAGGACTAAGCCTGGCTCCAGGTGGGGTCTGGAAGAACAGAACAGGGACGTGTTTGTCTCCTGCATGGCCTGGCCTTGCTCTGGCAGCATTCCAGCTGCTGAGCCCCCAGGAAAAGCACAAATGCTGGGAACACTGACATTTTATCAGGTCCCCTCCACTGTCAATCACTTGTCGCTTGGATTCCAGTGAAGTTACAGGTAATGAACCAGCATAAAACTGTCAGACCTTATCTACGACCTTTTCAGAAGGTTCAGTGGTTCCTAAAGCACTTAATCCTTCAGGATCTCCTTGGTCTGGTTCTGTAAACTTCGTCAGGGGCCCTTAGCTGTTACGTGTGATGTAGAGTTTATCTTCGTGGTATGAAACAGCTGTTCATGAAGTATTTCCGTTGTCCTGGATGTGTTCAGGCTGAACTTGAGGCCCCTCCTGGTCCTGCACTATTTCACACCCCTCTTTCAGACCATTTTAAAGCTCTACAAAAGCCTTACCAAAGGACAGCGTGGTTTCCCTGGCTGCATTCCTGACTTCCTCCGTTTCAGACTGGCACAGGTGGGCAACCTGCTCAATGCTCTCCACAGCCTGTTGGAAAAAAGAAGAATTTGCCTAAGCAGCTTTTCAGCAGCTTGGTGGACATTTCTACAAAGCAAACACAGACACAAACTCCCATCTCCTGTCACATCCAGATTCCACCAGGACCTCTCTTCCCCAGCAGGCTGAGTTACAGTTACATTTCCTGATGCGATCTCACCTCTGTTACCTTCTCTCCTGTTTTAGGGCATCAGAAAGGGTAAAAGTTCCAGGGTACGGGTCACAGCTGTGGGACCATTGAACCAGTACCAGCCAACAAGGACCTTCACTGGAAGGGTTAATCCCGGCTGGTGCTTTGCAAATCGGCCCTGGTTTGCTGTTGTGTGAGTTTGCAGACATTGGTTCCCTGTTTGTGTGCAAACCTATCACAGCTCAGGGCTCTTGGGAAGGTTTAAATCTGTGCTGTTTCTTACAATAGCAACACAAACATCACTTCTGTTTTCTGACTTTAATCAGCTGTTATTTAAAATACCCCGATTTAACCCTGAGGTAAGGGTTTAGAGCTGACTGCTACAGAAACGTTGCTGGTTCATCCTCGTGCTGGATGTCCCCAGTCGGACACTGTCCTTCCCCACTGAGCATCTCAGGACATCCCACACCCCTGTGCTGTGCCTGGCAGGGCAGGCGTTCCCCGGTGCCCGAGCTCCCTCTCCTCTGCCCTGGGCACGGTGGCAGCCAGGGCTGGGCAGCTCCCGGGGGCTGCAGTGACCCGTCCCCGCTGAGCCCAGCCGGGCTCGGGCAGAGCCAGCGCTCACCCGGAGGTTCTTCAGAGCCAGACACGCGGCCTGCTGCAGCCTGGTGTCACAGCCGGATAAAACATCCGTGTAAAACAGCACGGCCTGCAGCAAAACACAGCAAGACACAACAGTGCGTTCAACACCCAGCCCAAGCGACAGCAGCGGGGTGACCCCCGGGGGACGAACCAAGGTGGAGAGCACTGCAGCACCGCTGCCTTGGGGGCTCGTTCCCGGCGAGAACACGGCCAGGAAAGTGGTGCTGGCCCCGGGCAAGCCCCCGCTGTACCCCCACATTCCCCGCTGTACCCCTACATTCCCCGCTGTGCCCCCACATTCACCGCTGTGCCCCCCCACATTCCCCGCTGTGGCCCCCCATATTCCCCCGCTGTGGCCCCCCATATTCCCCCGCTGTGGCCCCCCATATTCCCCCGCTGTGGCCCCCCATATTCCCCCGCTGTGGCCCCCCGTTCCCCGCGGTGTCCCCCCCCCACATTCCCCTCTGTGTCCCCGCTCTCACCCGGGCCCGGAGGCTGCCGCTGCCGCCGGCCCGGGCCAGGCAGGCGGTGGCCGCTTTGCCCACGCGGTGGTTCTCGTCCAGCTGCAGCAGCCCCAGCAGCCGCAGCGTCCGCGGCAGCGGCTGCAGCCGGCTCAGCTTCTTCCCCTTCAGCCTCTTGAGCGTCTTCAGCCGGCCGGGGCACTGCAGCTCCTCGATCAGCATCACTGCCGGGGGAGAGCGGCCGCACGCACTGAGGAAACGCCTCCGACAGGGGCACAAAGCCCGGCCGGCCCCGGGGCACGCACAAAGCCCGGCCGGCCCCGGGGCACGCACAAAGCCCGGCCGGCCCCGGGGCACGCACAAAGCCCGGCCGGGGACAGCCCGAGCGGGCAGGAGGCAGCGCAGGACAGCCCTCTGCCCATCCCGTCCCCTCCCCTGCCGCTGGCACTGTCCCGTGGCCGGGCTGGGACAGCAGAGCGATGCTCAGGCTCTCAGCCCCCTCCACTCGAGTCCTCTGCAGCAGCACAAGCCTGAAGATGCAGCCAAGCCCGGGACTATTTTTAAATAATTCTTTTCTGAGAAAGTTTTGGAGTACTTTCACGTGTTGGACAAGACTCCAGTGAGGCACTGGCTACCTCAGGCTACAAAATGCAGGTCAGTAATCCCTGCAGTTTTATTGTTCTTTTCTGTGTCTGAGTCCAGCTACAGCAGGGAACCCAAGGCACAGACTGCACTCAGGCCTTGGAGCCAGCTGGAGGCTGCTCCTGACTCTGTGTCTGCCTTAGCTTTGGAAGATCCCAGACCCTATTTTCAGGGCACTTAAGATAAGCCCATCCTTCACACGGGGTTTGTTTGCCCATGCCCTGATATGGGAGTCAAGCACGCTTTTCCTGTTCTGATTAAAACTACACGGTCACAAGGGGAATAGAAATGGAAACAAGTTCAGTGCAAGGGCTGGGCTGCTCCTGCTCTGGAGCGGGAGCCTGGAGGGCGCTGCCTGCAGGAGGAGCCCGGCTCTGCCTTTACCTTCCTTGGCCAGCTTCGCCAGGTGTTTCTCCAGGCTGCCAATGCGGTGCCTCTCCAGGTACCGATAAAACTGGAACAGAGTAACCGGCTCCGTTTGGAAATGGGAGGAGGGGAGCAGCCCTTCACAGGTGAGGATCTGCTCCAGCAGCCTCTGCAGCACTGCAGGGAGCAGACAGACACAGAACAGCGGGCTGGTTACTTGCTGAAAGCAAGCCAGAGGGTTGGGGTTTTCTAAATGCACAAGGAGCATTTTCAGCACTGCTCTGAAATGAAGGCAGCGGGGCCTGGTGCCCTCGGGTACCTGTCTCCAGGTGGCTGGGGTACTTCTCCTTCACTTTGAGCATCATGGTGTACTTCAGAGCATGACGGAACCTTTCTGCTGAGGTCACCAAGATGCTGCTGCCAGGCTCTGCAAGATCACTCCAGATTTTCAGATATTGCTTCTTCTTTTTAGTCTTCTGAATAACTGAAACCCAACATTTTAAAAAGTCAGCGAGCTCCAGCAGCTTTGGGATTTTACATGAGAAATTAGGCAGCAGATGGCCTATCTGCACATGGGGCAGCACTAACTTGTATTTGCCTTAGAGATGGTTTTGTTAAAAATTAGACATTTGCTGCCCAAATGTTCACAGCTGCAAGCACTGAGCTCCTGAACTGCCATCAGCAGCTCTTCTGTCTCTTGTTGTTCCCTTTATCTCTGAGTCAGCTCCAGCACACTGGGAGTTCAAGGGGCTGCCCTTCTGTCAGCCAGGGAGGTGCTGCTCCGAGGGCTTTTGGGATGCTGCCTCTGTTCCCGACCTCAGGGCTCTCTCAGACTCTTCCCAAGAGCACGTGCAGCTCTTCAGGAACCCTGTGGCTCCTCATTTGGGCCCTCCATCCCCCCTTTGCCTCCAGACACGGAGCCTGTCAGACTCCCACACTTCCCCTGTCACTCTGCACCAGCCCCTCTGCAGCCCTGCTCCAGGGAACAGTTTATTCTCACATCCTCCGGGATAAAATCTGGCAGCAAATGCTTCCAACTGAAATTTGCATTCTTGCTGCTGTATTTACCAAGATGAGAACAAAGCCTTCCCAGCCTCTCATTGTGCTTTATCATTTTGTCATGTCCCACAGCCAATGGAAGAATTTAGTAGTGGGAAGGCCTGAGATAAAATTCTGTGCCCACCAAACTGTTCTGGCAAGTGGGCACAGAATTTGGGCTGTTTGCTTACCAAGGAAAAGCACAGATGTAAAAGAGAGTTTTATTAAGGCTGCTCTGCTGCTCTTTGACTGCAAACTCCATCTAACAACATCCCTGTTTAAAACATACCAGCTCAGCTACTCTGAGACCAACTTCTCCAAATGTTTTCCTTCTGTGCAGAAGAAAAAATGAACCAAAGAATGAACCCTGGTTTAATGACGAGCTGGTTTAATGATGGCAATGTTTGCAAGGAATTGAGAATGAAAGCCCTGGGTCTGGGGAGGCTGAGCAGGCACCTCAGGGGTGCAGCTCTCCCATCTCTGCATGCCTTGGGGTAAGGCAGGCACTCACTTTTCTCCACAGACAGATCCAGGACATCCCCCAGGACTCGCGTCTGCTCTGACACTTCTTCCAGAATGCTCTCCTGGACCACCTGGGCTACGTTTGGTGTCCTCAGTTTCTGAAAGGCAACAGACATAACTCAGGAGCTGAAACAAGGGCAGGATCAAGCTCCGGATAAACGAGGATTTATTTCTCAGAACACAACTGGTAAGACAAGTGAGAAACCCCCAGCTGCTCTCAGAAGGCCCCTGCCCAGACACCTGCTCCCTGTTGTAGCAGAGCTTCATTCACTAAACACGGCCCAAGCCAAGCCTGTGTGTTTGCAGCCTGCTTTGGGCACAGAGCCACTGCTCAGAGCTTCAGCAGAACCCAGAGGCTGACAAGAGGCAGCAGAGGTTTGCACGGCACGTTCTGTGTGGACACACGTGTTCACTGCATGAATGCACCCAATTCCATTCTGAGTCTCTCCTGCTCTCAAACAAACAAACCATCAAATTCTCCTGTAACCGGAATCAGCAGTGGCAGGCAGTGCCCTGGAGACCCCAGGCTGCTCTGTACCTGCAGGAGGCCTTTGCACAGCCTCAGGTGTGTTAGCAGCAGCACGTCCAGGTTCTCATCCCCAGTAGTTACATCCCGGGCTTCTGGTCTCGTGTCACAGCTCGGGGACTGGAGCGCGTTGTCGTTGTACGTGCTGGGAGATGAGGGGAAAAGAGAGTCACAAGTCTCATCACTAAACAGAATTGAAATGGGGTCTCAACAGGAGCTGTGAAAGAAACCAGGCGGCACTGACCAGAAACCAGCATTTTCTTCAACTATTTCAATTCATAACCCTCTATTTTATTTTTATTTATATTATTTCTATTTATATTATTTCTATTTATATTATTTCTATTTATATTATTTCTATTTATATTATTTCTATTTATATTATTTCTATTTATATTATTTCTATCCCTCTGCAAAACCATGGGCAGGCACTTCTGTGCTGGATTTGACACCACAGCTGTTTCCAGCCCAGCGAGGCTGGTGTGGGACCCTTTGCTGTCCCACGAGGTGCAGCAGCACGTACCTGACGCTGCCTGTCCTTACGCTCCCGAACAAGGAGAGCTCGTCAGCACTGCAGTCATTGTTCAGGAAATCAAAACTCTCCAGCACTGTCTCCACCATCAGACTCTCCATAGAGGAATGTTTGTGAAGTGTCTTCAGCTGCGGATGAAATGGAAGCAGAAATACTGTTATTTTAGTTGGCCAGCCTTTTTGCAGATGTTCTTTGCTGGTTTTGAAATCATTCCTGATAATAAATCACTTTGCTTTTCTGATTTCATTCTTAACACATCAGGGAAGTCTGCTCTTGCTGCAGCTCTCTGACCCCAAAATAATGTTCCTGGTTAAATTCAAAACATGCTTCAATATTTTAATCTCTGTGAATTCTTTATCCTTTATCTCCACGCCTGCCAAGGCTGGTGAGAGCTGATGTTCTCTGCACCCTCTGTGACTAACAGAGTTTTCACTCATTGCCTGTTTCTGAGCTCAGAGCAGCAGCCCGGGGGGCTGTTACACCCCAGCACAGCACCCAGGGTTTCACACAGTACCGAACCTCATGGAGCCAGCGCCTTTATCCCCCTTGGAAGGGCTGCTCGGGGGGGCTCGGTTTGGGTTTTCAGGGCTGTTTCTCCAGGGGTTTCACTGCAGCAGGAGGCCGGGGCAGTGGTGCTATCACCAGCTCTGGCTGCAGCCTGGATCCCCTCTCCCTCCCTGCAGCCCAGCCGCTGCTGCTCCTCTCCAGGAGCTTTCCTGCAGGGGCAGGAGCAGCGGCAGCGACTGGCCTTGGTTCAGCTGCGGCATCACCGCGAGCCCGAACACACCCAAAGGCTCGGAGCCAGCCCGGGCACCGACACCGGGCACCCGACACCGGGCACCCGACACCGGGCACCCGACACCGGGCTCTGCTCAGCCCGGAGCTGCCACCGGGGCTGCTTTTGCTCCGCCGGTGCCTCCCCAGCGGGGCTGCCTTTGCCCCACCGGTCCGTCCCGGTTCCCCCGCCCCGGTCCCTCCTTTGCCCCGCCGGTTCCCCGCCGCCGCTCGGTGCCGGCTCCGCAGCCCCGGGGCCGCCGCCCGGTCCCGCCCGACCTCTGGCGGCCAAAACTCCCCGCTGGGGCCGCGGCAGCGCCGCGGAGCGCCCCGAGCCCGGCGGGGCTCCCAGAGCATCACCGGCCCACCTTGAGCCTGTCCCGCAGCGCCGAAAGCTGGCCCTGCAGCCTCCGCAGCGGCGCTCGGCCCTCCTCCCGCGACTGCAGCAAAGCCAGCAGCTCCTGCAGGGTCCTGTCCATGCACTGCCCGCGCCCGTCCGCCCGCAGGTCGCTCGCGGCGTTCCAGCTCTCCTGGCTGAGGTTTTCCTGCTCTGCCAGGCGGCGGCTCCGGGCCGGGCCCGAGGGGTCTCTCCTGCCCTTGTGCCGGGGGGGAAAACCGGGGGGGCTCCTTGGGAACCCATCCCCACACGGGGTCTTCTTCAGGATGTCCAGAGTGCTGTGGTCCGGGAGGCGATGCTGCGGCTCTTCTGCTCCGGTCTCTTGAATAATCACCGGCGGCAGCGCCCCGTGGTCCAGGGCCGGGGTTGTGCTTCTGGATTCTGCCCCTTTCTGATCCTCGGAGCTGAACGAGTCTCCCTCGCTCGTCTCCGCGGGGTTCTGGGGCTTGTTCCTCGCAGGGACATCGAAATCACAGGCAGCCAGGTAGCTCAGGATGCTGGGAGGCCGGACTTCCTCCCCTCCATCCCCCGGGCTCTGCCTCTGCTGCAAAACAGACTGCCAAGGGATCCCGGGTGAGCCCGGAGACGCTGCAGAGCCCGGGGTCCCACCTGGGAGAGGGGACCCTGCTTCCCCAGCACAGACCACTGCAGCAGACACCCCCACCCCTGCCGCCCCAGCTGCCCAGCAGAGTCTTGCTGAGGGCCTTTAAAAATGTTTTACAAAATCTAAAACAGAACTCCAAATAGTAGGGGTTAAAAGAACAATTTAACAAAGCCCCAAAATGAACTGCGCAGGTGCCAGAGTGCCGTTTTCACATCTCTGTGTGCTCCTGGACAGCCTGATCCAGCCCGAAAGCCAAGCCCCAGGGCTGTGCTTTGCCTTCTGCCCTCCCCCAGGTACTCACCAGGTAATACCTCTCTCTGAAGCTGGGGGTGTTTGGGGGGGTCCAGTTGTACAAGGAGCTCTTCCTGCTCCCCACAGAAAACTTGGCAGTGCTTCCAGGCGACAGGAACAGGGTCTCTGTGTCAAAGGGGCTGCAGCAGAACACAGAGGCCCAAGTGTCAGCGGGAGCAAGCGCAGAGGTGCCGGTAGGATTTGAACGTTTAGTCAGCAGCACACAGAATAAAACGAAACAGAAACTGCTCCTCTAGCCAGAATCTCGGATTGCTCCAGCAGAGAAGGACACAGGCAAAAAGGCTGCGGTTTGTACACTGATTTCTCAACACCCTTTGGACAGAAACCTGTGCCAGAGGCTTTGGAAGAGGAGCCCAGCGGGCCCAAGGGCAGGAGAGCTCTGCCCTCCCGACACCAGGGCTGGGCAGTGACAGCCACAAAACCACAGAGGAAGGAAATACACACAACAAAGGAGAACTGCCAGCTTCCCTCCTGCAGAGCACACACCACCTGGAAAAACCAAGAGAAGCCCTCATTATCCTCCAGCTACTAACAAGCAATTCCCTGGGCTGGCAGAGGAAGGCTGTGCAGCGCTGCTTGGCAGGGTCTGCGGCTCGTGCAGGCAGGATGAGCCAGCTGCAGCCCCAGAGGAATGTGCCTGTGGTCTGCAGCGTTTGTCAAGGGCTGCTCCAAGGACTTCCTGATCACCTACTCCACCTCAGCCACTGGTTCCTCAACCCCTTTGCAAAGCAGCCTAAGGAAACCTGCACGAATGAAACCCTGGGATGCAGCTCAGCTAAAAAGGAGGCAGAAAACACATTTCAAGTTCAGTGAAGCAAGTTTGGTTTTTATATGTGTTACTTTTTGTTGCCTACTGAGGTGCGTTGGGGCACCAAAAGGAAGCCTGTCTTCCCACTTGAGTACTGGCACTTTGAAAGCAGTGAAGGGTTTGCAACAAATCTGCAGCCTCAGGGACTGAGTACAACAACCAAAGAGCAGGATAAAATCAGCTGAATGCAGCTGAACCTTGCAGGAGATGCAAGTGACAACGAGGACTCATCACCTGCAGGGAAATGAACTTCTGCTCTCTGGCAAAAGGTGAAAAGCAGAGTCCCAGCCCCCTCTGGCTCCTTGGGGACAGTCCTGCAGAGCATCCTGCAGGGCAGCACTCTGCTCCCCTGAGCTCACAGAATGCCTGGGGCTCCCCAGGGTGGGTTAACTGGCTGAGCCAGGCAGTGGCACCCAGCTGGGCTCCATCAGTTCCTGGGAGCAGGGAACAGCCATCTGCACTGGCTCACGGGCAGAAATAAATCGGGTTTCTGACAGCAAGAGCCTTTCAGCCAAAGCCTGCTGTGTTTGCTAATGGAAGCAAATTACTCCTACCCATGGCATTCTTAACAAAAGTCACAGGGATCCATTCCTCAGATTTTTCATTTTCAGCTTTCAATACTGCGATGCAGTAATGCAAAATGACACTTCTAGGAGAGGAACCAGAACAAACAAAATCTGCTTTGCCCCTCTGACAATTCCTAAAAGCAGCAGCTCCTGGTCCTGCAGGAGTGACTGAGAGCAGAGCAGAGGGGGCAGCAGGCATGGACTCTGCTCTGGAGCTTCTGTCATCCCTGAGCTCCCTGGGCACAGCCCATCACTCCCTCCACACTGCCCCAGCAAACAAAGCCTCACACTGGGACAGCTCCACGGACCCAGCTCTGGCAGCCCTGTGACACAGCGCAGCCCAGCAGGGATGCTCCAGGGACAGAGCAGCAGGCAGGGCAGAGGGAGCAGGCTTTCCCCAGCTGAGGCAGCCCGTGGCTGGGAGCTGCCACGCAGCAGACTGTGCAAGCAGACTATTGTCTTTAACTGTCACTGGCTTTTCCTCAGTTTGTTTAGTCACTTCCTGAAACCATTGACATAAAACCTCTGCATAGGTAAAAACTCTGCAGGAATGTCGTTGTTTAACCTTAAATTGTGGAGCAAGTACTTTAAGGGGGGTGGGGGGTGGCTGTGGCTGAACTGAGAGAAATAGTGGCTCCACATTTCCTGTCCACATTTCCCAGCCAACATCCACATGCCTGCACAGGATTATCCAGCAACAGCTTTTCACGACTGAAAAACTCTACTAAAAAAAAATCTAAAGTGACCCACAAGTCTGATCATTGCTGTCCCTGCTCTGTGCCCCAGTCACTCCCCTCCTGTCCAGCCACGCCGTGGATTCAATGCCCCCAGAGCAGAAGTGTGGATAGAATTCCCTGTCTGAATGCCACAGCTCAGCCTGTGAACCAGCCTTACATGAACATCCCCAAAAAAGCCATTTCTAGTCAAGCGGGCTGGGCTCACTGTTAATAATGAGGTTTTTCTTTCCCCCATTAAGCCCTGGGGAAAACGCCCCTGGAATCCAGCAGGGAGGTGGCTGGTGGGGCTCCCCCACCCTGCCCAGCCCAACAAGAACCACTCTCCAGGCTCCCCAGCTCGGCTCAGCTCAGCCGAGAGCAGGGATGCACCAAGGGTCACTGCCAGAGGGTCCTGCAGGAGGAACTGCCTCTCCAGCCAGTCTGCAGCTGTAAGAGCCACACTGGCAGCAGGCATGCATCCCAAAATCCAAGCCACACCTTCCTTTTTCGCCCTCCCTTCAGGTTCTGTCCCCTTGCTCCGGGAGCCCTGGCGGGCTCAAAGCAGAGTGGCCGTGCTTGGACGGTGCCCCTGGCTCCCAGCACAGGGCACCACCAGAGCTCTGAAAGGGGAATACAGCTCTCTTTATCCTGCATGTGAGACACACAACTCAGACTGCTGTTTAGGTTGGCAAAAAAACCCAAAGCCTTTTGCCAAACTGGCCAACAAAGCCGTCCTGCGACGGCCCGAGCTCATTCACACTCCTCATGGCACAATCTATAAAGGAGTGAAGGCACTTTTGTTTGAGCCCAGAAGACCAGAGGCCTATTTAAAGAAAATGTACATTTAGAGGCAGAAGAGAGATCTACATTTGGACTGCTCACAAAGCAGGTCTAGACTGAAAAATTGCCTCTCAGGGAACTTCGGGTAAATCAGATGGATTTGTTTAGTTATTCTTAAATCAGAGGGAAAAGCAGCTGTTAGTATGAGTGCTCTATCTCTGAAAACAGAAACACCCTGAGTTATCACCACGCAGCTCCTCTCTTCTGTAAACAGCCCCAGCAAACAGGCTGTCAGGCTCTGCACAGAGGAGGGACCCCAGCACACCCCACAAACTTCACCACAGCAGACACACAGAGCTGGGGCTCTCAGGAGATTCCAGGGGGATTCACCCCCGAGGACAATGAGCCACCAGCAGCCTCTCCCAGCCCAGAGCTGCTCCTCCAGGGCTGTGGGAGGCTGTCCTGAATCCCAGGGACTGCTCCTGCCAGCCCAGAGCTGCTCCTCCAGGGCTGTGGGAGGCTATCCTGAATCCCAGGGACTGCTCCTGCCAGCCCAGAGCTGCTCTCTGAGCCGGAGGCTGCAGGCAGGGAGTGCCACTGGGATGGGAGCTCTCTGCCCCAGGGCACTGTGCTGAGAGGTTCAGGTGAGGAGGAGCTGAGCTGGGAAAGGAGGGGGCTCTCCTCATGGGGCTCCTCTGTAAGAACAGCCTGGTGACTGATTCTGGAGCTGCTGCCAGCGAGGACAGCAAGGGAGCAGCTCCAGAGAGTGAATGAAGGGCTCTGCCTGCCAGTGCCACTGCTGGGGGTCACAGGGAGACAGCAGAAGGGATTCCTTCCAGACTGTAAACTCCACATACCGTGGCCACTGCCACATCTCGGGAGGAAAAAGCATCATAAACAGGGGCAGGCAGAACTCTGCCAAGGCGAGTTTATTTCTTATGGACTTCAAGCAATTTAGGCTTGGCAATGATTTTCAGGGGCTGTGGCTGGGACACACTTCCAGCCCAGCTGCAGGTACAAGCGTCAGGAGCCACAGCACAAGGGACACCCAGAGAATGGCACTGGATCAGAAAGGCCTTTCCTTCCCCAGCCACGGAACCAGAGCTGTTCCTGATGCTCCTGCTGACAGCCTGCACAGCCACGGGGCCCTTCAGGGAGCTCCTGGCACCCAGGGGTGCTCAGGGGGCTCTGGGCTGGGCAGGGCTGGGAGAGCCCAGGGACCAGGGCACAGTGCCCCTGGCACCTCTGAGGGGCTGCTGGGACCCCGGGCAAGGGCAAATGCACACGGGTTAAAAGCCTTGATCTGTTGCAGCTGGGTCTCTGTGTGAGACAACGGTGCCACAAGGCAGAAACAGCAGAGCCACCTCAGAACCCTGTGCTGGGGAGCCTGGAGGGAGGAACGAGTGCCAGTGCACCGTCCACAACAGTGGGGATTTACTTTTAATAACAGCACCAGTCCACTACAATCATCAAACGACAGATGTAAAATATAAAACAATTTAACTAGTCACAGGCACTGTGACAACGCTCAGCTATGTAAAAGTACATCAGTGAGCAGCTTCCCTGAGTGCACAAACAGCCTTGTACCCATAACTACCCACAGGGCACACGCAAAGGTGCCAAGCCTTGGGAAAGCTGCTTTTTGACAGAGCAGATCTCACTAACAATGACTGTCCTAAACCTTCAGCTTTTTGACAGAGCAGATCTCGCTAACAATGACTGTCCTAAACCTTCAGCTGTGTATTTTTTTCATCGTGCCCAGAAATGGCTGCTCTCAGTTTCACTTCATCAGCTTTGAGACATTTTCTGTGCTCTGTGGACACACATCCACTGCCTGGAGGCAGATGGGATGCTCCTTGTGAGGAGCAGAGGGCTGGGTCAGGCCACGGCTGAGGTGACACAAAGGAAGAGCTGGAAGGTCTCAGGAACAGCTTGTGTCCCCCGCCAGCAGCAGGTGCTGCCCAGGGCTGGCTGTGAGGGGCAGGGGGCTGCTCTGCACCCTGCTCTCGGACACCAAGGGAACCCCACTGTTGGGTGCAGCCCAGGGACACACCCGTTCCCACTTTCTGAGGCTGTACTCACTTCCAGAGGACCTCCAGGCGCAGCTTGATGGTGCCCAGCTCGGTGATGTCCACCACGATGGCCTGGGGCTTGGTGCTGAAGAAGCTGAGGCTGTCACACGTCACCACCCCCACCAGGACAGTGGCCAGGCCTCGCAGCTCTGTCACCTGCAGGGACACAAACACAGCCAGTTGCAGCCCAGCAGCCAGCCCTACATCACCTGCACAGGGAGAACAGCCCAGGTCACATCTGCTGCGGGCCACAGCAACCCCAGTCTGGCAGCTCTGTGCCACCAAAGCTGTGAGTCCCCACAAGGGACACTGGCACAGGGGAGGGGCTCAGGAGCTGGGGACATGCTGACCATGCTGACACAGCTTTTGCTGCTCTCAAACCTGCTCTTTTAACCAGGGAGCACCGAGTGCAAGGAGCAGGAGGTGAGGAGGACATTTGCCAGTGACTTTCATCACTGACAAAGAGTAAAACTGCCACTGTCACACAGAGTGAGCTGTTACGACAATTATGGCAAAACAGGGATCTGAATCAGCTTCTCACCTGGCCCTCGTTGTGCACTGAAAGTGAAAAACCCCTCCTAAACCCACTGCCAGAGGCAAGGAGCCAGAGGGAGCCCCCTGGGTGACCCAGCTGCTGCTTTCTCAGCCTGCCAGAGCCCAAAGGCTGCCTGGCACAGCTCCCCAGCAGGACAGAGCCCAGCACAGCCCCAGCTCCTTGCAGGGCCAGCCCGTGAGCGGTGCCAGGCAGAGCTGCCCAAAGCTGGCCCCACCTGCCAGCACCACAGCTGGCCTTTCCACACGGGAATTCCTCTCCTGCAGTGGAGAGCAGCACTGCAGGTACCCAACGCCCACACGGGGGACAGGAACAATACCCACACGCACACCTGTGCCTCAGCATCCAGCCTGGGTCCCACAAACTCCCAGGTATTGATCTGGGAGTTCTTTAAAAAACAAACAAACAAACAAAAAACCCTGAACACCACCACACATCCCAGAGCTGGGGAAGCAGGTGGAAGCATACAGGGGCCAGTGGCAAAGGAAATCAGAGGTGACGGCCCTCCTCCAGGCAGAGCACGGATTAACTGCCATTTTTGACATAGCTAGAAGAAGAAAACTACCCAAGAATTTTGAGAGGCCCTTGGTAGCCTTAGAGGGAAGTAGCAGAAGACCTGTTAACCCACTGCTTCCAACCCAACCATTGTACACCACACCTTGATTTCAAACTTCTCGTGCAGATTGGGTATAAAGATCTTCTCTTCCTCATCCCATGTCTGGCTGTCATCAGTCTCAATTTTGCCTCTCAGCCTCCATTTCTGGCGTCCCAGTCGCACAAACACCTGGAAACCAGAGAGGAAAGAGGGTCAGCACGTCCCAGACCATCCCCTCCAGCCCACAGGTCCCAGTGCCACAGCAGCAAAGCCATCCCCTCGCCCACCGGACCCTGGGTAGAGCAGAAAGCTGGACACAGGAATGGGGAGCAGGATTTAACCCCTGAAAAGCACCCAAAGGCACTGGAGAAGAGCCCAGAGCACACTGCCCTGCAGCTGGGGTGCTGCTGAGGCACAGAATTACTGCTGGAACTCCCTGGGAAAGGTGAGGACAGGGAGACACTGGCTGCATTCACAGCATGCCAAGGGCAAGCTGCCAGGAGCAGGCAGCCCTGCTGCTTGATTCCAGGGCAGCTCTGAATGCAGGCCCTGGCAGCTGGGTTTGGTGGGCAATCTCTGGCACCATTCAAACCCTCCCACAGCACCCAGATCACATCCAGCCCCCTCTGCCCCTGCCCAGCCTCCCTGGGCACAGTGAGTGTGCCAACGCTCTGCTCTGCTGACAACAGAGCCTGGCTGGGCTCAGCCAGCCTGCTGCTCCCCCTGCACACCTCCAGCCCTGCCTGCTGCTCCCCCTGCACACCTCCAGCCCTGCCTGCTGCCCTCCCTGCACACCTCCAGCCCTGCCTGCTGCCCTCCCTGCACACCTCCAGCCCTGCCTGCTGCCCTCCCTGCACACCTCCAGCCCTGCCTGCTGCTCCCCCTGCACACCTCCAGCCCTGCCTGCTGCCCTCTCTCCCTGCACACCTCCAGCCCTGCCTGCTGCTCTCCCTGCACACCTCCAGCCCTGCCTGCTGCTCCCCCTGCACACCTCCAGCCCTGCCTGCTGCTCTCCTCCCTGCACACCTCCAGCCCTGCCTGCTGCTCTCCCTGCACACCTCCAGCCCTGCCTGCTGCTCTCCTCCCTGCACACCTCCAGCCCTGCCTGCTGCTCTCCTGTACACCTCCAGCCCTGCCTGCTGCTCTCCTCCCTGCACACCTCCAGCCCTGCCTGCTGCTCTCCTCCCTGCACACCTCCAGCCCTGCCTGCTGCTCTCCTCCCTGCACACCTCCAGCCCTGCCTGCTGCTCTCCTGCACACCTCCAGCCCTGCCTGCTGCCCTCCCTGCACACCTCCAGCCCTGCCTGCTGCCCTCCCTGCACACCTCCAGCCCTGCCTGCTGCTCTCCCTGCACACCTCCAGCCCTGCCTGCTGCTCTCCTGCACACCTCCAGCCCTGCCTGCTGCTCTCCCTGCACACCTCCAGCCCTGCCTGCTGCCCTCCCTGCACACCTCCAGCCCTGCCTGCTGCTCCCCCTGCACACCTCCAGCCCTGCCTGCTGCTCCCCCTGCACACCTCCAGCCCTGCCTGCTGCTCCCCCTGCACACCTCCAGCCCTGCCTGCTGCCCTCCCTGCACACCTCCAGCCCTGCCTGCTGCCCTCTCTCCCTGCACACCTCCAGCCCTGCCTGCTGCTCTCCTGCACACCTCCAGCCCTGCCTGCTGCCCTCTCTCCCTGCACACCTCCAGCCCTGCCTGCTGCCCTCCCTGCACACCTCCAGCCCTGCCTGCTGCTCTCCCTGCACACCTCCAGCCCTGCCTGCTGCCCTCCCTGCACACCTCCAGCCCTGCCCTGCCCTCCCCAGCAGGGAAGAAGGCCAGGACACAGATCAGGGTGATACTGCACCTCGTACTGGTCTCCCGGGCAGAGACGAGCAAAGCCCACCAGCCCTGGAAAGAGAAGGAAAAGTCCCCGTGTTTGTAGAGCTTTACAGAGCCCCCCAACACCTCAATAAACCAAGTGACCCTCTGGGGACACCCCCTCCTGCCCCCAGCTCTGTGCAGGAGCTGCACCAGCAGCCCAGCACGCTCTCAGAAGGTCAGTGTGTGAGCTGAGAAAAAGCTCGTCAGCTTTGTACCCAATATAAAACACCACGGCAGGTCTGTCCTGTGGCACTGGAGCACAACCAGACTGCTGCCCAAGGCCTCTCTGATCAAACCCTCCCCAGAAACCCCAAACCAATGATCCAGTGAAATCCCAAACCAGTGAATGGGGAAAGGAGAAAGGAACCCACCTTTCATCTTGACGTGGAACTCTCCCAAGTGCACCTCCAGAGCCCCCTCGATGAAGCACATGTCCTGGAAGGAAGGCTGCAGTCAGCAGCCCTGCAGAGCTGCTGCTTCCCCACACAGGAGATTCTCTTAAAGGACTTCATTGCTTTTTATTTTCCCAAAGGACACACAGACATTTGCACCAGTAAAGGCAGATAAAAGCAAAGTGAATGGATTCTGTACAACAGCAGATCTTCCTCAGAAGAGTGGAACTCCTTGACTCATCACTGTCAGTCACCTCCCATTACTGGTTTTGTGAAACCAGCACAGCTTATTCCTTCAATCCTCATCCCACACTTCCATGGAAGTCCTGAGAGTCCCCAGCACCAAGGGTTTTTCACACCGTGAGCCTGTATTTTATCCACACTCGTTAGGTTTTTAACCCACACCATTAACAAAAGGCAGCAGCAGCTCCCAGGACAGGTCTGTGGGGGAGCAGGCAGGTCCTGGCTGTGAGTGTGAAGGATCTCCTACCTCTGTGCACTCCTGGACGTTCCTGTAGAGCTCCACCAGGCTCTCCCTGGAGGCTTTGGTGGCAGGGGACAGGGAGAAGGCCTGTTTCATGTTGGTGGCCCCGTCCCGCAGCCTGCACTGGATGCAGTAAGCTTCATAGAGCTCTTCCACCTTTGGAACATGGAAAGAAGGCACTGGAGTTACCCGATGCTCCAGCAGTTTTGGAAAGGAACGGCAGCAGAGTTTCCTGGCAGAAAAGCCAACAACCAACCCCAGGATGCTGCAGCCCCTGCCTCTGCAGCCTGCTGCTCAGTGTCCCACGCTTCTGCCAGGAGCACAACCAGCCCTGCTGGCTCCAGAGAGGAAGACAAGGAGCAGAGTAACACCTGGCTCACAAAGATGGCAGAGCAGGAAACCGGTTCCCTGAGCCCAGGCTGAGCCCCCTGCAGTGCTGGCAGTGCCAGAGGAGAGGCTCTGGCAGGCAGCAGACACAGAAGTGCCCTGGGGAAGGGGGCAGAGCACGCCAGGCTTCCCCGAGCAGCATTTTCTGAATAAACTGGCACAAAATGCAAACTGGCTGCACAGGGAAACTCAGGTTGGGTCGTGCCCAACATTCAGCCTGAATGGAGCCATTCAGGAAAATAAATAACTAAAAATCCCCTCCTGCTGTAAAGAGAGGCGACAGCTTTCAGCAAGTCCCCAGCACCCTCCCCTTCAGATGAGCTACAGTCAGAGTGTTTCCCACGTGGAAAAATCCCTTACAAAGCAGTGGGAGCTCACAGGTACCCCGTGTGAACCCTTACCTTGCTGATGTGAAACTCCAGTTTCCTGATGTACCTCTCCACAGAGCGGATTTGCTTTGCAGGAGGGCAGGGAGAGAAAGGGGTGTAAGAAATTATCTCCCAAATGAGACATTAGGTAACACAGCAGACAGAAAACCACCCCTTTTCTCTATTTACAACATGCCATCCCAACAGCCTTACCTTGTCCAGGTCGTAGTAGAAAGCCTGAAAGAGAAATGGCACAGGCTGAGGAGGAGAGCAGCTGCATTTGAACCACTAATGAGACTTTCACAGGTACTGCAAGGCTCACTAGGAACATCCTGATTTACACCAAATTAAAGTTACAAGCACTAATGGAGATACAGCCCAGCAAAGAAACACGATCTGAAGGGCACTGCTGGGCATTGAAAACTGAAAATTCAAGGTAAATTCTCACACCTGGGGCTGCCTTGCTTGGGACATTTCTGACCGTGCTGCTTTGAGGATCCACCCCAGTGTTTTAACTGGGCAGCCCCTGGGAGTCCCAGGTGGGAGAGGGCACCAACTCCTGTGATTTTTACTTATTTAACATTGAAACCACCTTACCAATCTAGAGTTCCTTTTTGTGTCTTTGTGCCTCCCAGAGAGATAATCCAGCTCAGCCTGATGTGCTTCCAGGTACTCACTGGGGAGAGAGGGAGCCCGTGTCAGATCCTGGGGTATCCACTGGAGATCCTTTGGGGAGGTGCCTCAGCAGAACGTTACAGGTGACGGAGGAGGAGAATATCAAATTCGAACACACAAATCACAGCTGTCCCTCTCAGGCTGCTCTAACTGCTCCCGCCTGACCCTTTCCTGTGAGGCAGCAGAAAGGTTCCTCTGCTCTGCCTGAGGAGGAGCCCACAACCAGCCCCACCTCAGAGAGGCAGAGACTCCCCCCGTGGAGCACCTGCCCTCCCAGCCCAGCTCACGAAGCCGGCCCAGGGCTCCAGCAAGCAGAGCTGAAGGCTGTGTCCAGGCAATTTCTTAATCCTTTTTCCAGCACGAGATCCATTTTGCAAGGTGTGAAGCACTAGGTGCCAGTTGGCTTCTCCAGAGCTCCTTGCATGCATGGGTTGTGCCTTTGGACTTTCCCCAGGCACTGAAACCTTTTCAGCTGGGACTCCTCCAACTCTGCTTTTAACACACAGCAGACTTAGGTAACTTTTTCCTCCAGTGTTTAAAAGGGACCAGAATCACCTGGTAAACACCACGTTCTCAGTCTCCGAGCAGCCCAAATAACTTCACTTTAGACAGCTACACTTCCTCACATTCTCTTTGATGCATTTCATTGTGTCACTGGTCCAAAACCAGGTCCCCCAGACATCCCACATCTCCAGCACTCAGTCAGAGCTCCTTCCCCTGCCCAGAACAGCCCAGGGCAGGAGCAGCCAAGGCTGGAGGCAGAAAAGCACACACTCACCTTTCAGAAAAGCTTCATCGCTTTGAGCTTTACCATGTTAGCATTATCAGCCTGGTGCAATGGCTGCCAGAGGGTTAACAGAATAAAGAGGTATTTTCTACAGCTATAAAGAAACAGGCACGTAAAATATGTTCTGTTCTGAGAGCTCGAGTCACTCCAGCACCGAGTGGACCCAGTCTGCAGTTTCTCAGAGCCTGGCCCCTGCCCTGCTGTTCCACCCAGGGGCTTTCTGTGGCTTCCTCCAGTCAACCAGGCACCACTCGCTGCACAACTGGCAACCAGCTCTGCCCCACTGCACAGCTTCTGCTCCCTGGGCTCAGATAAATCCCCAGCTCTGCAAAAACATTCCGTTTCCTTGTTTCTTTTGAATCTAAATCCCCTAATAAGACATTGGTGGGTATTTTTAGGGCGAAGACTTCATAGTCTTTTATTGGACCAAAAACGTGACACGTCTGACTTTATAAAGTGTTACCACAGAGCATTTGATGCTCTTTGCTTAAGAAAACAAACCACCAGCAAAATGAGTGCAGTAGCAAACCGTGGAGGACAGCAGTAACACCCTGCAGGAGCTGCCAGCACAAAGAGCTCCAGGGCTCACGAGTCCAGGGAAAGGTATTTTATCTCCTGACAGCTGCTGCAGGCTGCAAATGAAGCTCCTGGGATAACAGACTCAGAACATTCCGGGGAACCAAAAGCTGAAGTTTTCAGGTGAACCTGCTTAGACCTTTGCCTAACAAGGCACCCAGAGATCGCAGAGCTCTTTGGAACTTCTGAGTTTATTCTTTTAAAAGAGGGAGGAAAAAAATAAAGAAAAACCCCAAAAGACCCATCCTGACACCCTCCTAGAAGAGCTGACTGTAATTAGTCCAGTAATTAGCACAAGGAGAGCAGGAGTGCCTGGAGAGTCAGCCTCCCCCTCTGCCTCTGCGGGGCACACCCTCACTCTCAGGTTTAAGTCGCTTTTTGAGCTAAGCACACTGCACACAGCTCCCTCTCCAGAAGCTCGGTGCCAATCCCTCCCCAGGCCTGGCTGTGCCCTCCGTGCCACCCTCAGCTGCTCCCAGGAGAGGGGCAGTGCCACTGCCACTAATGAACCCGGAGCTAACGAGCCCAGAGCCGTGTGCTGGCACTGAGAGGAGGGCAGCTCATCGCCAGGGCCCCCGGGGCAGTGCCACACGTGCCCAGGGGTGCCAGGGGGGGACAGAGCACAGTGCCACACAGACTGCAGCGGCAGGACCGGGGAGGGCAAATTGCAATATTGAAAAAGTCCTTACTTAAGTCCTTTCTTCAAAGCTTCAAAAATTTTCTTCACCTGCAGTGGCTTTGGATCCCAGATGAGTGCCCCCTTCTGCAGGGAATTGTAGGCCTTGGGGGGCTTCAGGGACATCCTGGATCTCACGGAGCTCCTGCTGAGGGACTTGCTGCAGGAAGAGGAGGAAACTCAGGAAAGGTGCAGAGCCATCTCCTGGGTGCCCAGAGATGCCTGAGGCACACAGAAACTCAGGAAAGGTGCAGAGCCATCCCCTGGGTGCCCAGAGATGCCTGAGGCACACAGAAACTCAGGAAAGGTGCAGAGCCATCCCCCGGGAGCCCAGAGATGCCTGAGGCACACAGCTTCAGGGCGCAGTGCTGCTGCCCCCAAACACACTCACCCCAAATCCCCACGTTCTGGGCACCTGAGGGCACCCTGGCAGTGAGAGGAACCCCAAGTGCTGCTCTGTGTGCCCAGCAGGGCAGGGCTGCTGCCCCCAGCCTGGTGACCCCCAGAGCCACCCAGGGACCCCCTGTGACCCCCAGCTGCAGGCCAGGCAGCAAACCTTTGGCTGCTCGAGGTGCAAGGGCAAAGCTGCCCTAAAGAGCCTTCAGCAGCTGCAGCTTCCTGGCTGCACTCATCATCCACTCACACCATGGCTCAGACACTGCTCAGTTTCCAAAAGCCAGGCCCAGATTGCACACAAGATATAACTATCAAGGGTTTTTTCAGCATCTAACACCTCAGCTAGTGACTTTTCACAGCAACTGCAAAATCAAAATTCAATATTGTTTCCAGCAGAAGTCCCCCATGTAAACTTTTTTGTGCCACCCTAAGGAGTTAGAACAGCCTGAACCATCAGTTAGAAACACCTTTAAAGCAGACAATGAGCCCTCTGCAAATAATTCCTGCCTGGCCTCCCTCTCTCTAAATCCCCCCCTAAGGCCGGGCTATTTTTACATAGGTTTGTTAATAATCCCTGTAAGTAAAGCCTCTAAAACAACATTACCTGCAGAACTCTCCCATCTCCCAAGGCAAGCCAAAGCAGCCAGCTGCTCTCTCAAAAACCTTCTACCTTCTCTTCAATTTCTATCCTAAATTCTACTCACCTGCAGGAAGGATGAACTCCCTCAGGCTCAGCAGTTACCCCTGGCTGGGTTCAGCCCCAGGCTGTGGCTGAGGCCTGAGCAGATCATTGTGCTGGGCGAGTAAAGCCAGGCCCAGCACACCTGAGAGCTGTCCTAGTCCTATTAGAGGGGCCCTTGAGTACCTGCTTTAATTATCCTTGTCCTAAATTTCCTCTTAACTGCAGTTTTTAACACCCGTCCTGCAAAAAATCTGATAAACAAGGGGTTACCAAACATTGCTGGATGCTTAATTTCCTCCCACCGCTGATTATCTTGGTTTTTTATGATGCCTTAATGGAAAGTATTAATTAAGTAAATCGTTTGGAGCTCAGGTTACCTACAACAAGGAACATAACTGTTTAATTAGAACCTGACATTAATATTAGTTTTCTTTACTATGATAACATGTCTTTGGGAGTTCCCTGCAAAGTGAGAGAATTTCAACAGGAATAACACTGGAAGGGGCAGTCTGACCAATGACAGCAGTTGAAAGTCTCCTGGAATGCTCATTGCTTTAAATTCTTTCATGCTAAGAAGAAATAGCATCGAATTCCAAGCTCTAGAGTACTCCAACTAGCAGGATACCAAATAGAAGAGACAAGATCATTCTGGTTTGAAATTAAAAGCCGAAATTAAAATCAATTTTGAAATGAAAACCCCAAATACTCCTGGGTTTTGTTTCATTGGGGAATTTACCCTCAGATTTTTGGAGTGCAGACCCCAAGGTCTGGAGGTGACTTCCCTTGAACAGCATCTCAGTCCTGACACAGGGAGGCTGGGGTTTCCCTCTCCCCTTCCCTCAGCATCCCCCCTCTCTGCAGCCCATCTGAGCACGGATGCTGATCCCCTTTGCACGCATTTCACACGAGCCAGGGAGCTGACACGGCCTGCAGGGCCAGTGGCTGAAGGCTGGGTGTTCTCATGCTGCTTTCCCCCGTGAACCTGGTAATTTCAGGATCAGATTTCCCACTTTGCAGATAACAGCAATAACATTTCCTTCCTGTGGAGACCGTGCTGGGGAAACACAAAATCCCGTCTGACTGGGAGACCCAAGGGGAAGCTGCTGCAGAAAAGCAAAAGTACATTTAGCATCTGCAGAGGAATGTCCGTGTGGGCCTGGTTTGTGTGGCATCCCTGGACAGACCTTGCTCAGGGCCCCTGCAGCTCCTGCTGAGCTGAGCAACAGTGCCCGAGGGAGAGAGGAGCTGGGAAAGGGGATCAAAAACCTTCTGGAAAGGGAGATTCAAAACCTTCTGGAAAGGGGATTCAAAACCTTCTGGAAAGGGAGATCCAAAACCTTCTGGAAAGGGGATTCAAAACATTCTGGAAAGGGCATTCAAAACCTTCTGGAAAGGGGATTCAAAACATTCTGGAAAGGGGGATTCAAAACCTTCTGGAAAGGGGATTCAAAACATTCTGGAAAGGGGATTCAAAACCTTCTGGAAAGGGGGATTCAAAACCTTCTGGAAAGGGGATTCAAAACCTTCTGGAAAGGGGGATTCAAAACCTTCTGGAAAGGGTGATTCAAAACCTGCTGTCTGTGCCAGGGCAGGCTCCCGTGTCCACTGGGCTGTCACTGAGTGTCTAGGACAGAAATCGTCCCCATCGCAGTGATTCCTGAGCAGAACTGTCTGTCTGGACACACAGCCACGGACACACAGCCATGGACACACAGGCATGGACACACAGCCAGCCATGGACACACAGCCATGGACACACAGCCACGGACAGCCATGGACACACAGCCATGGACACACAGCCATGGACACACAGCCAGCCACAGACACACAGCCACGGACACACAGCCATGGACACACAGCCATGGACACACAGCCATGGAGACACAGCCAGGGACACAGAGCCACGGACACACAGCCATGGACACACAGGCATGGACACACAGCCATGGACACACAGCCATGGACACACAGCCAGGGACACAGAGCCACAGCCAGCCATGGACACACAGCCATGGACACACAGCCAGGGACACACAGCCAGCCACGGACACACAGCCACGGACACACAGCCACGGACACACAGCCATGGACACACAGCCATGGACAGCCACGGACACACAGCCATGGACACACAGCCATGGACAGCCATGGACACACAGCCATGGACACACAGCCATGGACACACAGCCACAGACACACAGCCACGGGCAGCCAGCAGGGCAGGAGCAGCACCCAAAGCCAGCAGGGCAGGAGCAGCACCCACAGCCCGCTGGCTGCCCTGCCAGCTGCTGCCCGGAGCCGGGGCCGTGTCCCTGGTGTCCTCACCCCAGCTTCCTGCTCTGCACGGTGCTGAAGCCGGTGAAGGAGCAGCTCCTGCTGATCCCACCCCCGTCCCCGGGGGACACGAAGGTGAGCTTCACCGACATGGCTCCCGCTCAGCGAGGCTGCCGGCTCCTGCAACAAAACACAAAAACAGATGAGGCCAAACCTTCTTGGCTTGGTTCTCGAGCTGCTGCGAGTGCCGAGCTGCAGGGAAGTGGAAAGTCAAAACAACACACAGCAGAATAAATTGGAAAAAAAGACTTGTCTGCAATTCACGTTTCCTGCGCTGCCATCCACGGTACAATTAATAAAGGATTGAACGGTCTAAAATGAAATCTCTCATGCCCTCTTCAATTTCTGATTGATTTTACAAACTCACCGTGCAAGCGCCAGAATAGCCTCGATTCAGAGGCTCTCTGCATTTCTGACTTTTTAAAAACCCTGTAATTGTCCCAGTGCTTCAGGAGCGGGGGCCAACCTGTGCATTTCCAAAGCAGCGTGGATGCCAGAACAACACTCAAGCTCCAGCCTCGCCGGGTCCCACAAGCAGCCCCTCGCAGCTGTGCAGAGCCACACTGCGCTCTGGCAGGACTGGCCGTGCGCTGCTGAAGCCCGAGGCACAAGTCTGGTTTCAACAGTAAATTTCGGGTTCATGCTCCCCCTCTGGCAGGGTTTCTCTTGGATCGCTCTCTTGTTTTCCATCAGTCAAACTCCTTTGCTTTGTGGAGAATTGTGTTCTCTGCCATATGTCTACGGAGTCCAAGTCCCAATATAAGTAACAGACATCTCCTTCAAAGCAGCTGTAGAAAATCACCCAGACAGTTCATACACAGAAAAGTTCCCTTCCTTTCCCCCTCAAGCTGGTGTAATGTAAACACCACAAGCGAGTAAATCTGGGTATAACAAAAAGCTGGAGGATGCGTTTGGGGGGAAGAGTACAAACCCCAAGAAGGAGCTCTGGGTGCTCCATGCAGGGGTTTGTCCCACACCACAGGACGTGCTCCGAAGAACCCTGTGCCTCCATCAGAGCGGGTGCTGGAGAGGAGCTGTGCCCTCCTGCGCCTGCCACGATCCCTTCAGCCTGGCTGCCCTCAGAGGGCAGGGCTCTCCTCGGAGAGCAGCCTCCTCCCTGCCTGCAGGGGCTGCTGCAAAGAGCTGCATCCCAGGGCATTTGAGAGGGTTTTGCTGGTCCTGGGCCAGTCCACAAGCACAGGGAGTTACTGCCAGTGACCACTCTGTGGGGACCACCACCCAAAGCAGGGACAAAAGCTGTCCTGGATTTCCAGGAGCCTGTTCAGAAGCCTCTCATCTTCCCCTGGGCTGGGTTTAAACTCCCACCTCCTTGCCTGTTCCGTGGGCTGTGCCAAGCCCAGGAATACACCTGGGAAAAGCAGGCAGAGCCCTGCGGAACAAGATGTGACAATGACAACAGAGCCAACAGACACCTGCTTGGCAGGCAGAGAGGGGCTGGGCATGGCCAGGTGTCACTGCAGGACACCAAATGAACGACACGCTCACCGCTGCTCTCGAGGTGAGGAAAAAAGGGGAACGTTTATTTTCTGACTCCAACATTTACAGCTTTCCAAAAGTGACAGTGCAGTGCCACCTCTCCAATGGCACTGGACAAACCGACAGTCTATCAGCTCTCTCCTCCTCCATAGGGGAATGGTAAACAATGAGTTATTTACAGAAAATGTGGGGGAAAATTAATTACAGGAATGTAAATATCAGAAGGCTTAGGAAACCTTAAAAAATCAGAACAAGAGCCAGGCACTTCCCAGCTCAGAGCAGCAGAGTCCATGGCACTCCAGAGCCTCAGGAGGACCCACAGAAATCTGTCACACAAAATTCAGGTGCCTCTCCCCACCCTTCATCAAACCATACAGCACCTCTGCTGTCTTGCTTTGAAGAGATCCCCCTTTACACCCTCCATCAGAGCTGGGACTTGCTTCATATCACAGCTGAAGTTTCAAAACATTTTCCATCCTTCCCTCTAGATTTCAGATGTTTGTAAGTCTGTGAACTGTCACCCCATCAAAAGGATCATTAGCCTGAAGAAAGCATGCAACTTACTGAAAAATGTAATTGCATAACAAGCTGTTAAAGGAAGAAATAAGAGGAATAGCCTTGTGGTTATTGACCACATCCCTCATCAAGGCTAAGCCAGATTCCCAGGATCTATTTTTCAGCTCTTTAACCTGGGAAACTCAGTTCATGGGTACAAGGGAGGAGGGAAGTGCAGGAGCAGCTGCTCTGAAGCCTGCCTAACACAACTCTGAGAGCCTTTGGAGCACACAGATATGGAACAAACACGACCAGGCAGACCCTTGGCAGGGAACAGAAAGGGGAAATTGATGAGAAGACTGCTGAAGTGAAATCTGTGGCACTGAGCTCTAGATGTGAAGGACTGTGGGAAATGTACAGAGCCCCAAAACTCCCAAACTGCCCAAACTGCCCGGAGCTGACCACGTGTGTTTATAATCCAGTGTCATTCTGGATTTCCAATTCAGTAGAGGCCAGAGAAGCCTTGGCCCTCACATGGGATGGCCAAAATCGTGTCAGCCCCTCTGGGGTCATTTGCTTCCTGTAACTGCCCAAAGCTCAGTCCCCAGGGCCACTGCCCCTGCCCTGCTCCAGTGCACTGCCCCTCTCAAAGCAGCCCACCAGCACATTTCCAGCTCCCTGAGAGTGAAGAGAATTCAAATAGAGCACCATTCAAGGGGTCATCACTTCAAAATCACGCCAGCAAAGTCAGTGCCTCCTGATACTCGCTTGCACACGGAGTTTCTGTGGGGACCTAGAAATCTTACAGCTCACTTCACACTGCTGAGCAGAGGACCATAAGCTGGACGTCAATAAAACATTTTATTTGCAAGAAAGGCTTCTAAATGCAGTTGTTTAAACAGAGGGTTTGCTAGCTGGAGTGTCTGTATAAAAGTGCTGAGCTACACAAGTGCCCCTGAGAAGAAGCATCTGGACCCATCTCAAACTCTACCCTCCCTTCAGGGCAGAAATGAATCAGACACGGACCCTGACAAAGCTCAGCTCAAATCTGCCTCCCAACCTGAAAGCTCTGCTGCAGCCAGAGTGTCCAAACCTCATAAAAGCGGGATTGTGCCCTGGGGAGCAGAGGAACGTCCCCCCTTTTCCTCTTCCCCAGAAGCAGGAGGGTGAGCGGAGCAGCGAGCCAGGGCTGCACAGCAGAGCACAGGAGCAGCAGGAGCAGCAGAGCAGAGGAGTCTGTGGCCAGGGGGAGCTGGCACCCCAAAGTGCTGGGAAACCTCGGGGTCTGGACAAGGCCCTGCAGAGCTGGGGAGCCTTGGGCACAGCTCCCAGCTGCCAGGGGAGCTGATGGGGTGCTTCAGTGGGTGGGATTTGTACAATTCGGGGCTCACAAATGGATCTTTCAGTCAAAACAGAATTTTTTCAGTTTAAATGGATAGGTTTGTTTGGCCCTGTCTCAGTGTTTGCCATGACAGATTTTGGTGTGTCAGCTCTGGTGTGACCAAGTGTCCAGGCAGGCTGGGGTTCCCCTGGGCAGCCAGGACACACAGACTGCACCTTCTGCTCCCCCTCTCCTCGAGCCAACTGACTTCACCTTCTCCAAACAAAATCAGGGTGTCTGTTTGTGTTTATGGCTAAACTTTTCCAGCCCTGCTCACATCTTTAATTGTTTCTGGGCACAATGGTTTCAACAATTTTACGAGGAAAATATGACTCACCCACTTGCAAAATGTTTCTGCTGGTGTTTTGTGCTTTAAACGAGTGGCCACGATTTTGTGTCAGCCCCTCTGAGAGGTCACTGGGTGAATCCCTGCTGGAGGAAAGGGTCCACGTTTCCCTGCAGTTTGTGATGCTCCAGCTGGGGACACTTTCTGCTGGCTGTGTTTCTGCACAAGCTGCAGCAGCTCCCTCTTCCTGGGCTGTTGGTGGGCCCTGGGCAGTCTCCAGACCTCACCGGTGGGCACCCCTGCCCTTCACTGGCACGACAAAGCCAGGCTGACATCAAGTTCTTGTCCCTACAGAGAAGAACCCAGTTCCTGACAGACACCAGCTGCTCGTGGCTCCGGGGGCTGAGGCTCCCCTCTGTGGTTTTGTGACCGTGACAATTGGCCTTCCACCGCCTGGTCAAACCTTCTCCTTGAGCTTTTGGACCCTTGTTATTTTTGTGCATAATTTCATCTGTAAATACTGCACTCGCTTTGCTTGGAGAGACAAGAGAGCCACGTTATCCTCTGGCTGTGGGGAACAAACAGAGCTCATTTCATTTTGTACTATCACAGCACAATACTTCATTCAGTGCCTGGGAAGCCCAGCAGTTTATTGGAGGGACTGGAGCCTCCCTGCTGGAGGGATTTGTGGATTTGTGCCCGTCAGGAGCCTCCCCGTGCACAGCAGAGCACTCCAGTTTGTTGCAGAGCTGCCACCTGGAATTTACGTCTTTTGCAGCATGGTTTTATAAAACTCTCTTCATGGCAGCCAAGCAGAGGGGACATTGGGCTGTGCTGGTTCTGCCCCAGCTCTGCTGAAACCCAGCTTTGGCTGCACAGAGCCAAAATCAGCAGTGATTCAGCACATGAACACTCAGGGCCCTCAGAGACCTTCCCTGGGCTTCAGGAATGAGCCGTGGTTCCAGCTGCTCATCAGCTCTTTCAGGAGAAAGTCAGTCCAGGCTGCTAGGTTTCCATTCTGCCTCCCTGAATTCGTTATAAATTCTAACAGAATAACAGCTTTGCTGCTGGAATTGCATCAGGATCAGGGTTTCAGCTGGAAGAAATACTCACTGCAAGCACTTCATGGGTGAAAAGACAGCCCCAGCATAATTCCCCCAAAAGCTTCAGCTCTAAGACTGACTGCAAGCTGGGCCATGTTTGCCTACATCCCATGGATGTAATCACAACTATTTTCCTTCTTGCTTGTTCCAAACCACAGGGACAGTGGATTTAACTGCCCCTCCTGGCTGCTGCTGAGGGAGGGGTGGTATCACAGCCGACAGTGGCATTTGTCCTTTGTGACACTGAAAAGGACAAAAATCAGATTGGCCCCCTGGAGTACAGAGCCTCGGGGCTGCTCTAGGCCTGGCCACTGAGGATTTTGGGATTTCAGTCCCTGCCTTGGGCTTGGCAGTGCTGGGCACTGAAGCATCCAGAGCCCAGAATCCAGAGGTGGCAAGGCTGGCTCAGCCCTGGGTGGATGTGGTGGAGGCTGGGTGAAGCAGCACTGCAGGGACCCTCTGGGCACAGCCCGGGCTGAATCCCCTGGGAAAATCCACCCTGAGTTCAGCCTCTGCTCTCCAGCATTCCTCAGGAAAGCCATTGACCTCAGGAGCAATGTCTACTGTGCTACATCAACATTCCAAATTTATCGTGCAGAGCCCTTACATTTCAAGGGGTTTTGTTCAGCTGTTTGACAAACATTCTGCTCATACAGCTGTGGGCAGAACTGAGAAAAAGTTATCTTTCAGAAGAAAAATAATCTTAATTAGGGAGACACCCGGTGCCCTCGATCTCGGGATGCATCTCAAAATGGGTATTTTAACACAACATCACACCCAAACAGGGACCTTTCCTTCAGACAAATGCAGCCTGTGGCAAGAGCTCCCAGCAGCAGGACTCCCAGCAGCATCTGAGCAGGCCTGGTGCAATTCCTGCAGCAGGGATCTGACCTGTGCTGCCACTGCTGTGAGCTGCTGTGAGCCGAGCTGCCCAGCACACACAGGGAGAGCCCCTGCCGATGCAGACACGGGAATGTGTGCTGAGATGGAGTTTATCTGGTAAAACAGGTCACTGGAAGGGGGCAGGAGGGACACCAACAGCTTCCACCCATTCACCAGGCTTTTCTGCTGAGTTAAGATTGAGCAACAGGAGCAATTACATCACAGTTTTGCTCTGGATGGAAGCTTTTGCTCCCCTGGGTAGCTGCTCATGTTCCACAGAGCTTCTTGACCTGAGCCTGTTTAACTCAGATTATGAGATGGGCCCTTTACTCTGCACCAAACTCACAGCTGTCAGCTCCTAGTCTGAAAATACCAAATGATTCAGGAATATAATCCCCACTCCCATAGGCACTTTAGGCTCTTCAGAACAGCTTCAATTGATTTTTAATAATAAATACATTTCGAGCTTGCATCGTTTAGAAAGACAGGACTTCAGTGTGTAGTTTTGGTACTTCTGCAAATTTTATCTATGCAGATTTGGCTCTTGAATATATATTTAAATAGTGCACCTCTGACATACTTTCCTCCTAGCCATACTTAAGCCACTGAAAGAGACTCAGATGAACAGCTTTGACCCAAGGTATTGCTCTGCTCACGAGGCCCTCCCCCAGCTCCTTGGCAGCTTCTGGCAATGGCATTCTGGAGCCCGGGCTGCCTGGGCAGCAGGAGATTCAAACATCACGGGCAGGGCTCTCAGACAGCTCGTCCCGTGCTGCAGCTCTGATGGCCCCATTTCTAGAGGGCTCTTTGAACACAGGACTCACATTTCAAGCCCAGGGCGAGCTGCTTTCCAAGCCCGCACCCCAAATGTTCCTGTGTTTCCAATCACTTTCCATCCCAGCACTCGGCTCCAAGTTCTGCTCGCAGTGGCAGTGTGCACATCCAGAGGAAATTAATCAGCCATTTATTCCAGATTCCCAGCAGAACCCGGCAGCAGGAGCTGGCCCGACCCACTTCATGACCTGGAAATGATTTTCCAAGCCACGATGCTATCCGTGCCTCTCCCAGCAGCAGCAGCTGCCAGGGAGCCCTGGGGGAGCTCAGCCTGGCTCGCCCATGGGCTGTGCCCTTTCCCTCATGGAAATGTGGCTCTGGGAGTCCCAGCTGGCTGGGCACCCACCCCACTGGGGCCTGTGGCAGTGCTGGACTCAGAAAGGCTGCAGGGAGTGCCCAGAGCTGTGCCCCCTCTGCCAGGGAGAGCCCTAACCCAGAGCTGTGATTGCTGTGCCAGGGAGAGCCCAGAGCTGTGATTGCTGTGCCCCTGCCCTGCCAGGGAGAGCCCAGAGCTGTGATTGCTGTGCCCCCTCTGCCAGGGAGAGCCCTAACCCAGAGCTGTGATTGCTGTGCCCCTGCTCTGCCAGGGAGTGCCCAGACCCAGAGCTGTGATTGCTGTGCCAGGGAGAGCCATAACCCAGAGCTGTGCCCCCTATGCCAGGGAGTGCCCAGAGCTGTGATTGCTGTGCCAGGGAGAGCCATAACCCAGAGCTGTGCCCCCTATGCCAGGGAGTGCCCAGAGCTGTGATTGCTGTGCCCCTGCTCTGCCAGGGAGTGCCCAGACCCAGAGCTGTGATTGCTGTGTCCCTGCTCTGCCAGCCCTTGCCCAGCCCTGGCCCTGCTCTGTTCTCAGCTGCCCAGGTGCTGGGAGCCCCCTGGACCCTGCCTTCCCTGCTGGGGGGGCACAGCACAGTTCCCCCAGCAGCAGCTGATTTCGGGGCACAGGCCTGGCTGTGCTGCCCTGCTTTCAGGCTCCAGCTGGCTGAGCTGAACCCCCTCCAGGGCTGCTCTGGGGTGCTGGCAGCTCCCAGGCTGGCCCCCAGCTCTGCCAGAGCTGCAGGTCCAGCTCAGCCTGCCCGGGAGACCCTCCAGCCCCCAAACGCCCAGCCTGGGAAGCAGAAGGAGCCGAGGCAGAGCAGTTTACAGTGATGCTCAGGCTCCTGTTTGGGACAAAGGAAAACTTGCTTGGCACTGAATCCCAGCAGCTCTGGCCTGGAGAGATTCCTCCTCACTGCTGACGAGCCCCAAGCACCATCCCTTGCAATGCAGCCCCCAGTCTCCCTGGCCTCCCAGCCTGTGCCTCGGGCTGTGCTGCACACCCTGCTCAGGTGTGGCCGTGTCTCCAGCCAGCCTTCTCGTGCAGCAGCCATCCCCAGCTTCATTCTGACACAAGGAAGGTCCTTCATCTCAGCCTTGGGGCTGTGTCAGTCCCAAGGGCTAAGCTTCAGTGGCAGCCCCGTGATGCACAGGTAAATGCTTTGATTATGACACTGGGAAGGGTGTTTAACCAAATCAGGTGACACACCTCCAGCAGGAGTGAATGTCCAGCAGCATGGGGGGTGTCATTTGTTATCTCCCAGACCTGGGTTCTGTGAATCACAGCATCCTGGTGCTTCTGAAGTGGTTCAAAGCCTGTGTCATTTACCTGTCTGAGCAGGAAAGCTGTCCCTTTCCCAGGAATTGAACCATCCAGCCCACCTCCTGTGGCAACCGTGGTGTGTTCCCATAGACATTACCCAGATAATCTTGTGCCACAGAAATAAAGAAGTTGCTAGGTTAGGATCAGTGTCCCAAAGAACCCTGGAAAAAGAGGAAAAGTCTATAAAATTTTGTGGAAGAGAGAAACAGAAGGGAAAAAAGGTTTATGCTTTAAAGCCAAATATTTACTGGCGGAAAAAACTCAAGAATTTGAATGGATGTGGGTATATCTGTACTTCTCCCTTCACTTCTCACCAGTTCCTAATACACGTGCTCTGACAGTCATGGCCCTCGTTTTTTGCACTGTTACTCTCTGCTTTTATTTGGTTTGGGCTTGTTTTTAATGAGGAGAACTTTGCACAGCCCAGCTCCAGCTCCTATAAAATCTGTGTCTGAAAAGGCCAGATTCAGTGACTTTTCTGTGGAGAGAAAAAGCCCCCATCCCAACCACACAGCTGCCCCTGGAACCAGACGTCTCACCCCCTTTAAACTGAGCTGACGAGGACAGGAGGCTGGGCAGGGAAACTCCTGCCTTTGGAATCATGGAAAGAGTGCTGCAAAGCCTGATGCTTCCACAGAGGGGAAAGGGAGGAGGATGGCAATTCCTCCAGGAGGAAAACCCGCGCTGCTGCCCTTGCACTTGCACCCCACAGCCCTGCCCAGCCCAAAACCACTTCTACCCCTGCTGTGCCCCTGTTGAAGCCATTCCTGGACCCCCAGGGCTGCCTCTGCCCCCCTTTGCATTCAGCAGCTCTGCAGGGACTCTGGAGTGCTCCTCTCCAGACTTCTGTAAAGCATAAAGCAGACCAGCTCCTGAGGCTCAGACACCGTGAAAACGTTTGATAGAAGCCTGACTAAACAAGAGCATTTTTTAAACTAACTTTGCCCACCAGTGTGTTTTTGAGCTATACAGAGTCCCCTGCTGCTGGTTCAGGAGGAGATAAGATTTTTAGGACCATCACTTCTCGGCCCAGTCTCGCTCCCTCAGGGCCCTGGGAGCATTGCCATCACTTCAGAGATGATCAACGAGACCTTGGAGGTCACACTTGGCACTCAGACTGGAAAAACACATAAGTGTGGCTTTTTTTCTTTTTCAGAAAAGCTGCTTCAGATTCCCCCTCCGGTGCCTAGCTTAAGTTCCTTTCAAACCATGATCCTTGATTTGTTTTTATGTGCTCTTCATGATTCCTTTCCCTGCAGCGTGGAGCAGGTCCCTTGCACTGAGCCACAGCAGCAAGAAGGAATCTTCTGCTGAATAAAGTCTTGTGAGACACAGGCATTACATGCAGAGGAAACTGGCTTTGGTGGGGCCCTGGTTCCCCTGGGGACTCCCATCATATAAATTATTAATAACAAAAATAAACACTGGCTAGCTTGAACTTCTCTTCATTCCCTTAGAGCTTATTTTTGTGATGGAATTAGCTAAATAAAGCCCACTTAAAAGAATGTTTAATTGCAAACTATCCAAGGAAAACAAAATGGAACTAATTGGTTCTTAGATATTAAACATTCAAAAGGAGATGGCTTTGCAAACAGCTGAACGACTGGTGTGCATTAGGGTACAAATGGTGCAGTGAGCAGCTGAGGAAAATGCAGCCTAAACTGGACTACATTTACTTTTCAAGCAGATATTCAAGTTTAGTCAGTCTGGCCCTGCCTAGAAGAAAGCTCTGGATTGTTCCAAGCCTGAACAGAATTACAGCAACACTCTGGAAATTATAAAATCAGAGGGGGAAAACTTGTGTACTGACTTCTGAGCCCAGGAAACCCTACAAAACCCTACAAAACCCTACAAAACCCAACGAAACCCTACAAAACACTACGAAACCCTAGAAAACCCTACAAAACCCTACAAAACCCTACGAAACCCTAGGAAACCCTAGGAAACCCAACAAAACCCTACAAAACCCTACAAAATCCTACAAAACCCAACAAAACCCTACAAAACTGTACAAAACCCAACAAAACCCTACAAAACCCTACAAAACCCTACGAAACTCTACAAAACCCTATAAAACCCTACAAAAACCTATGAAACCCTAGGAAACCCTACAAAACCCTACGAAACCCTACAAAACCCAACGAAACCCTACAAAACACTACGAAACCCTAGAAAACCCTACAAAACCCTAGGAAACCAAACAAAACCCTACAAAACCCTACGAAACCTACAGGGATTGCTGCTTCCTGGAGTGCCCCTAAGTCTCCTCCAGCCCAAAGAAGACACCCTAGCAAGGGCTGTTTCACGAGGCTTTTCTAAAGCAGCTGCTCTCCTGCAAGTCTGCCAGGGAGGGTCCCAAAACCCCTCCTGGCAGCACAGCTCCAAAGGAGGCTGTGCTGGCAGCTGGCTGAGCCCTGCAGCCTGCAAAGGAGTGTCACTGCTCTTTAATTCGGGTGTTTCACGTGGAAGGAGCCTGGCTGCTCACGTGAAAACCCCCTTTCCACACTCACTAGCAGTTAAACACCTGCCACGCTTATTTCAGAAGTGTTTCTAGCAGGACTAGGAAGAGATGGCTCAAATGGGACTGCAATTTGCAAACAAGAACAATCCCTGTACATTAAAAGGGAGCAAGGGCAGATAAGTCATAACAAGAACCATGCAGCAAAGACAATTTTAAAAACTAATGAGTGGTAGAAGAATGTTTCTCTGGAGGAGCACAGTGGGACTCAGGCTGGTGCCCAGCCACTGAAGGGGCACTGTCTCAGCAGCAACATGTTTATTTTCCCACTTATCAATGAGTGACAGCGACGAGGCCTCTGCCAGAGATAACAAATTACTGGAAATGTCAGGGCCCCCAGAACACCCAGCCCAGCCCAGAGAGCTGCTCCCTGGGAGAACAAGGCAGACACAACTGGAAGTGCTAAGCAGAAGTTGCTCAGCAGGATCAGTCAGGATCAAACCACTTCAACATTTAGGCCAAAAGCTAATGTAATTTAAGGTCCCTTGAAATGTTATGAATACCATCAACAAACACGGCAAGAGTCACTCATGAAAATGCATTTCAGCTTTGTGCACAAAAAATCAATCAGCTCTCTGTCTCAGACTTCTTCAAAGACTGTGAACCCAATTGTTTGTTCCCCGGGGACCCAGGGCTTTTACTGCAGCTAACACATCTGCTTAGTGTTTCCTATTTTTCAGCATCACAAGGAGTTTTTCTTAGACCTTGGACTGGTTTACTCAGCATCTCTGGGCCAGTGATCCTCTGAAGCCCCCGGGGATGCTCTGCAGAGCACAATGCCCAGAGCAGGGACCCTCCTGGCAGAAAGGCACCCTTGGGTTATCTTCCAAACTCAGAAATGGCCTTTCAGGTAGAAAACATGTTGACAGGGGATCCCAGCAAGACACCAAGGCAAAACCAGGGCTAAATCCAGCCTGACACAGTCACAGCAGCAGGGCAGGCAGTGCATTTCATGTCCTGACAGAAATGTGGAGTTTGCTCCACAGGACTTGGCTTCCTCCAGACAGATATTTCACAAGAAGACACAGCTTTACTGTACTGTAAACATTATTTGACAATTACAGGTCAAAGTATCCTCACTTATTGCTTTAAATGAAACTAAAAGTAGTCAAATTCATACATGCACACATGGGGAAAAGATGGATCGTGTGTTAGCACAGCTCTGGGGAAAACAGCACAGAAATTATGTCTGGACTGCAGACCTTGCCAGAAGATGCAGTGTGTGTTCTCATCCAGAGCCTTCTCCTGCAGAGCGTGTTCTCCTTACAGTTGTGGTTTTGTTCTTGAAGAACCCAAGCTCAAGCAATTTTGAGATACTTTGCATTGCTACTTAAATGTTTTGCACTTCTGCTGTTTGTTTGCAGGCAGCTGGGATGCCCGCACTGATTTTCTAAGGTTATTTAAATTCTTCTTTATTTGTTAACAAATTATGTTGTTGCACAACGCATTGGCATGTGAACCCTTCAGAAAAAGGGAGAGGCACAACTGGGTCTCAGTGGAATTAGGAAGGAGCTCCAATGACCTCAGCAGAGTTCCACAAAGGACAGCTCTATTGTCCCAGTGCCTGTTGTGCCTCACTGAAGGAACATTTCTGTCTGTCAGGGCTCTTCAGAGGGGCCCTCACCTTCCAGGTCGGTGTCTGGGGCTCCATTTCAGACAACAGCGACACATTTCCATCCATCTGGGCATTTGGAGCTGCACTAGCAGCCCCAAGAAACGTGCAGTTACAGTTCCCACAAACTGACACAGCCCTGTGTGTCACTGCAGGCTCAAACCCAGGCACTTCCACACACGATCCCCCCGTGTAAATGCTCTTCTCCTCTCTTCTCCTCTCTTCTCTTCTCTTCTCTTCTCTTCTCTTCTCTTCTCTTCTCTTCTCTTCTCTTCTCTTCTCTTCTCTTCTCTGCCACTCCAAAAGCCAGGTCTCTAACCTGCTACAAACCACTTGCCTTCAGAACTCAGCAAAGCCACTGAACTTTCTGTCCAGATGGAGCCTCAGGCACCTCCCTGGGCTGCAGTGCTGGCTCCAGCAGCTGCACGGGGAATGTCCCTTTGGAAAACCCTGGCTGCTGTTCTAGCTTTGCAGAGCTCATCAAACAAAATCCTTCCTTACAATCTGGAGGAACCTCCTAAACTCTCTTTGTGAAGTTCCAGTTACGTAATGGAAACATCTCAGAAATTCAGGGCCCAGGGAAAGGGAAGGCTGTGGAGGTGGTGTTTCTCCTGCTCCAGTGAAAGTACAAACCTATTCACGCCAACATTAAAGCAGAAACATTCAGATTTTAAAGCACACTGAGGCCTTGCAATTGCCCCCCTGTTTATCTGTTCAGGCCCAGTATTGGAAAATTATATTTCCCTCTTCAAGTCTGCAGCAATTTCAATAATAAAACAGAGGTTATGTAAGTGCAGGGAATTATGGAACAATGTAAGTGGAAAGCACATAGTTTTAAAATTCATTTGAATAACTCAAATACAACTGAACTGACATTATTCACACTTTCCAGTCTTAGTCAATACTGGATTGAAACCAAGCACAAGACATTTCAGGCCCAAAGGAGGTTTTTAAGAAAATTACAAGTACCTATATTTCCAGTTTACAATGGCTGTCTGGGAAAGCTGCACTGCCTAAGGGAACAGCAAGCTGCCTTCTCATGGGATCAAACAGCAGGGATGTGAACTAATTAAGGGCACCTTTGGATCAGCCTGTAAACACCAGGGCTGACTGCACCCCGAAGAGCTCCCAGAGCAGAAACCTGGATGCAAATAGCTGTGGAGTCCCAGGCCAGCAGGGCTGCAGAGCCGCATTTCCCACTGCAAGCTCATTTCTAACCTGTGCAGACACAAGCTCCAGGCCCGGCTCTGCATTCCTTCCACACCCAGGGCTGGAGTTGTGCCTGGAGAAGGAATGCAAGAGAGAAATGAGTTTCTTATCGGCCTGGCAGATCTTGTTGGGTGATGGAGATGCCTGTGGAGCTGCCAGGACTCCAGTGTGGGACATGGCACGCAGCCTAGCTCCAGAGCTCCGAGTCTGCAAGCCAGGGCTCTGGCAGGACACTTGGAACAAGGTTAAACTGCTTTCTAAAGCACGAGCAGCTGCTCCTGACTCAGGGACACCTGGATATATTCTGTTAGGAAGAATGCTCATCAAAGGGAAAGTGAAGATCCCAGATTTGTATAAGAATGAGTGAAAAAGGGAATAAATTGTCTCTTTCCAGACTCAGGGGCATCTGAAAGTCTGGCTACAAGAAAACAGATTTATTAATCACAGCCCTCACAGAGGGGAATACTAAACACACAAGTAGGGACAGGAGGTTTCTCAGGATAACCCTGTGTGTCCATTCCCCCCCAAATCATGGGCTGCATCACGCCTACAACTGCATATGGCAAACCTTTCCATCACTCCAAAGAGAGCCACACTTCACCTGGGCTGTTGGTAAGATAAACCAGCTATGGCTCTTCCAGCTCCACAGCCAGCACTATTTCAAAATGTGCAGGGACAAAGACCTCCCAAATGCATGGAGCACAAAGAGCTGTGGAAACAAGGCTCTTGATGTCTGGACTGTGGCCTTTTTAAAATTCTGCCAGGGCTGGGACCCTCCTGGATGTTCCTCTCCCCAAACAGAATGCAAACCTGCAGGATAAAGATGTCGTGCTGTGGTCAGGAATGTCAAAGGACATGTTAAGGTAATTCACATTGCATTTTGTTCAGATAAATATTTTCATAACAGCTGAGAAAAGGAGTGTGTTGAACAGAGCATGACTGGTTTGAGAAAAAGAAATGCTAGCTAAAATCAAGGGCTTTGGCTACTTTAAGGCTTCCTAGGCAAGATTAAATCAAAATATTTCCTGTAAACATTCCCTCTTTTCATCAGCATGTCAGTTGTAGTAAGGAGAATGTGATCCTAATTCTCAGCATCCAAATCTGGGGTAACTATAAAGTCAAATGTTTTCTTACTTTCGCAGAAACAACTGTGACTGGAAATGTTTTCCAAAGCATGTTGCAAGTGGAGGTAAGTAAATCAGCTAGCACACAGCACATTTTTAAAGGAAAAAAAGTTTCTAAAAATGAATCAGGATTTAATGAAAAATGTCTCTGAGGTAAGTCATGCCCATAATAGAACATTTTTCAATTTTCAACCCTGTACAGAGAATTTTAAACCAATAGCAGATGTACGAAACAAAAGCAAAATTGTCCCTTATTCTGTGCTGTGCACACACACAGATAGAAACCGAGGAGAGCCTCTCAGACATTTTCCACAAGAAAGACAATTTGCTCACAATTCCTTCTCCCTTTAAATTGTTTCTGCAGCAACACATCTGGTGCTGTAATTCTGGGCCAGAACTTTAACTATCCTGCGAGAAGAAAGTTATGCTGTTGTTCTGTCTGCAAGAACGTGAACAGAGAGGGATCTGTGAGCACACGTAGCCAGGTCAGCCCTCCTGCCTCCCCAGGCACACAGAACATCAGCCATGGATCTTTATCACAGCTTAAAACTGCAAGTTTTAAAGCATTTCAACAATGGCTGGAGAAAACTCTCATGGTAAACACAGTCTACGAGCCAGGGGTTTTTTAAAATAAAATGATGAGTGCTTTGCCACTGCTGTTCCTGCCTGTGAAATAAATCAATTACCCAGCTGAGAGGAGCGAGGTTCATTCCCTAATCATAAACACAACTCTCCCTATCCATGGAGCAAGGCTGGTGTTGATCTCTTATCTCCAGCACTGCACAAACACTGCTGTGTCATCACCATTTCACTGCTGAAATGTCATCATTTCCATGTCATCACCATTTCTCTGCTGAAATGTCATCCTTTCTGTGTCATCACCATTTCCCTGCTGAAATGTCATCCTTTCTGTGTCATCACCATTTCACACCTGAGCTGGCAGGAGCACACCAGGCCAAAACCCCTCAAGTGTCTGCAAAACTCAGCTGCCCCAGGAGGAGCAGCTACCCCTCCCAGAACCACAGGATCACCAAGGCTGGAAATCCCTCCCAGAACACCCAGTCCCAGCTGGGCCCATCCCCTCCCTGTCCCCAGCCCTGAGCTGAGTGCCACCTCCAGCCCTTGCTGGGACACCTCCAGGATGGGCACTCCAAACCCCCCTGGCAGCCCCTCCACGGCCTGAGCACCCTCCCAGTGAAAAAATCCTTCCCAAAACACACAGCCCTGGGCTCCTCAAGCTCTTGAGGACCAACAGATTATGGAAATAATGGAAGTGGATTTGTGCTACTTCATCAAGCAGATCAGGGATGGATTCACAGAAAGAACATGAGCAATAAAATGTCACTGACACAGTTACTGTCCCAATAATAACTGCATATGTTCTCCATAAAATAGTTTTTATTATTTAATTTGAAACAGCTAAATTCACATCTAGAGCAGTTACATATAAATCTGTTTGCTAACTGCACTGAGGTATTTCTGTATTAATGACAAGACCCTCTCGTGTTCTGATCTTCTGAATTACTGGTGATTAAATGCCTTGTCTGTCTAAAAACCAAGTTTTTGCCCTGAAAAGCTGAACTGAATAAAATGATAGTTTTCAGGCATTGTATCTTTGAAGACGTTCTGGTTTAAAGCAGTCTGTCCTCAGGGAGAATAAACTGGCAGCAGAGATGGAAAAGTTGAAAAAAGTGGATAAGACCTGGTATTTCATAAATATGTATGTCCCTTTTGTGCTTCTGGAGGCAGCATCCAGGGATGGGGAGCGAGGCCAGGGCCCCGAGCACCTGTAGCCATTAAAGGCTGGCTGATGTCCTCTGCACAGCTCGCTGTCCATAATTCTGGAGTGTCACCAGCCAGCCACCTTCCAAAATCCAGCGCTGGCCAACAGCAGCCTGGATCACTCAGCTCTGTCTGCTGCCTCTTTCTCAGCCTTTCGGCTAAGATCAAGCGTGCAGATTCAAACAATATTAAACCTACTATTTTACACAAATTATCTCCTTCAATTCCAGTCTTTCTATTTATTTCATCCAAATGGAACAAATTAATAACCCTCCTGCGACAGTTCCCCCTCCCTTGCTTTCTCCTGGATAACTTTCCACACGCAGAAGCTCTGCCTTGTCCTGGTGCTCTGTAACCCCCCAGTGCCACTCCTCAGACCCCTGAGACACACGAGGATCACAGCTTTCCCCTCCCCACAGGCTGAGCCTGGTTTCCCTTTCGAGCCAGAGCGGCTCTAGTCCAACTCTCAGGCTCTTTATGAGGACACTGCAAGGGAGCACTTGTGAAGGAATTCATTAAGGGAACAAAGTGGCATTGGTGGATGTGCTGTTACAGGATCCCAGCTCCCTGCTGGAGTGCTCCACGGGAGCCCAGGGCTGGGGAGAACACTGCAGAGCAGCTGTGCAGCTGCTCTTTGTCCTGGCAGAAGGAAAGCATCCCATCCTTCCCCTGTCCCTTGGGGAATCCGTTACATAACTCCCTTCTGGCCCCCCTCTCCACAGCTCTGCCCCGTGCTGGGTCCAGAACAGCCCTGCAGCTCCTGATGCCTGCAGCACGGAGCCCTGGCTCAGGATGAGGTGCTGGCAGCTCAGGGAAGCCCTTCCATTCCCCCACAGGGTCCCCGGGCTCTCCTGCCAGGTTAACGTGCCCCAGCAGCTCACACGAGCTGCGTCTCTCCAGACCCGGGGCATGAAGAGGCCGGGCCTGCCACTCCAGACAGCTGCAGCCCATCTTGGCAGGGCTTGTGCAGCTTTTCCTGCGCTGCTGCACGTGGTGGTGTGTCAGTCACCGTGCAGATCCAGAGCAGCAGCAGGGAAGGGGTGAACTGCGTGACACAGGAGCACAGCAGAGAGGAGCTCCTCACGGCACGCTCCTCCAGCCGCAGCAGCTTTGGTGAGCCTCTCCACTCAACACGCAATATTCCCTCAGACAGATTTTGCACTGTTTACTACCCTTGCAAATGATCCTCCTCTGCTTTTCTTGGTTTTAATTAAGGGCTTTCCAAACAAAAAAAAAAAGTAAAGCACCTCATCAATAGGTGTAGCTCCCATTTTGCAGCTGTGAAAACACAGGTATGGACAGATTAAGTCTTGATCCCAACAAAGGAAATGACTGAATCAGGAGTTTGAGTACTGGTGCTGGTTCAACACTCAAGAAATGGCTCCAGAAATACATAACCTTATTTTTCAAACTCCTTCAAGTTTCTTTGGTTGATTAACAACTCTGCTTCCATATGGCCCAACTTATTTAAAACGCTTTTTAAAAGGGGAAATTAAACTCTGTCGGAATCAAAACGTAACTGGGCTGTAACCCAAAACCTCAACTTGTATTTACACGAATAAGCAATAAAAAAAAAAAAAAAAAAAAAAAAAAAAAAAAAAAAAAAAAAAAAGGCAAATAAAACGTAATCTTTGCACAGACAAAAAGAGTTAACTAAAATACAAAAATATAACCAGCTCATGCAACAACACCTCCAAAAGGCAAACTCCACGGGATGGCATAAACCTCATCCTGTTCCACTGCCCGGCCAGGTGCTGTCCTGCCGGGAATGCCTTCCCCCCGATAAAAGCTACCGAGCCTCTCTGCGGGGCAGCCTCTGCAGGAACGCTGGCGTCCTTTGAGGCTGGCTCACTTACAGGCGCTGGCCTGCCCCGAGGTGACCGCATCCCCCGAGGTGACCGCATCCCCCGCAGGTGACCGCATCCCCCAGAGGTGACCGCATCCCTCGAGGTGACCGCATCCCCCGCAGGTGACCGCATCCCCCCGAGGTGACCGCATCCCCCGAGGTGACCGCATCCCCCGCAGGTGACCGCATCCCCCGAGGTGACCGCATCCCCCCGAGGTGACCGCATCCCCCGAGGTGACCGCATTCCCCGCAGGTGACCGCATCCCCCCGAGGTGACTCATGCCGGCTCAGGTGTCGGTGTCCCCGCCAGCTGATGTCCCCTGCCGGCACCGCAGCTCTCCGCTGCGGGCAGAGCGGGTGTCCCGAGCCCCCCGAGCCCCGCTCCGTGCCCAGCTGTGCCCAGCTGTGCCCTACCTGTGCCCCACCTGCGCTCGGGCCGGCGGGCGCGGAGCGCGGCTCGGCTCCGCTGCCGTGGCGGCTGTCGCGGCTGTCGCGGCTGTCGCGGCGGGTGCGGGCGGCCGGGAGGGCCCGGACCCCGCCGCTTATCGCCGCTTATCGCCGCTTATCGCCGCCCAGCCGGGCTCCGCTTCCAGGAAGCCGCGGCTGCGGAGCGCTCGCTGCCGCTGCCTGCCGAGGGCTCCGTGCCGCTCGCTGCTCCCCTTCGCTCCCCTCCCTCCTTCCCTCCTTCCCTCCTTCCTCCCTCCCTCCCTCGCTCCCCCTCCGACCCCCCTGGTGCTGGCAGGGGGCTGGGAAGGCGCCCGCGGCTGCAGCTCATGCCGAGCGGGCGGCCGGGGCCCGGACCCTCTGCTGTTCACCGGGAGCACGCCGGGCGCCCTCTGCTCGGCCCCGCAGCGCCGCAGGGCAGCCCCAGACCGGCAGCGCCCGCGGGATCCCTCCCGCAGCCCCGGCACTGCCCCCGCTCCGCTGCCCGGCTCTCACCCCTTCTGCTCAGCGCTCTGCTCGGATCCCGCCTTTCCCACCTTCCCCAGGCACTGCTCCCTCCTCCTCTGCCCTCACCCTACCTGCCTCCACACCGTCCCTTCAAAGGTTCCCTCCTCGGCCATCATCATCATCATCATCATCATCATCATCATCATCATCATCATCATCATCATCATCATCATCATCACCCTTCTTTCCCTCACTGCCTCCTGCCTTCCCCATCCGCCCTTCCACGGTTTGCTGGTGCTGGGAGATGTCATTTGCTCGCTTTGATTCTGTGCTGAACAATCCTGCCCCGAGTCCTTCCTGCTGCACCCACACTGACCTCCCCTCGCTCCTGCGGGCAGGCGCTGCTCCCTGGGCACCAGCTCCCCTCTGCAGCCTTCCAGACGCCGTCCAGGCACCCCGGCAGGAGGAGGCGAAGCTGTGGGGAGCAGGCTGGGATCACCCCGTCCCTCGTCTCACCCGTGCACCCCCGCACTCACACCTCTCTCCTGAACAATGCCTGGCCGGGCCTTTTGCAAACACGGCGCACACAAAGCTGTCCCTGCCCGGGCACAGCACCTCGGCTGCTGCTGTGGCTCATCCATCTTGCGTTCCGCCCTGGTTTCCAGCAGCACTTCCCCGTGCTGAGTGACTGAGAGCACAGGCAGCCAGACACTCCCCACGGGGAAATGAGCTGACTGCTCGGAATTTGGCCATGCCCTCACCGTAACTTTATCAGCAATGGTGTTTTCTTCCCTTTGGACCAGCTCACGCATCCCAAAACCCACCCCACTGCAGGAGGCTGAAATGCAAAGTGAAGCTCCCGAAGCTCCAGCTGACCAGAGATCCCATACAGGCACCTCTCAGGGCAGGGCTGCTGCTTTCTTCCCCAGTTCTTTGTGCAGTTGGTCGGGATTTGCATTTTCCTGCGCACATGTTCAAAGGAAGGTCTGGAAGGAGGCACAGGAAGGTCTCTCGCCCAGCTGAACACCACTGTGAGGAGAGGCACGAGGGAGCTGACACGCGTGACGGTGAGCAGGGAGACACAAAGCCAGGTGGGCAGAGGGAGTTGCCTGAGCCAAGGATTCAAACACCCTGGGTTTTATTTGTGTTAGAAAGAGCTGTGCTGAGACGAAAGCAAAAGTGGGTTTCACACCAGCTCTTCAAAATGCTTGGGGGCTGGAGCCCTGCACGGGGCAGTGAGGGTGGGTACACCATGGGAGTCACAGCTGGGGCACCTGGAGCACAACGAGGGAGATGCAAAAACGTGGATTTGTACAGGTGAGTGCAACGAGGGAGATGCAAAAACATGGATTTGTACAGGTGAGTGCAACGAGGGAGATGCAAAAACATGGATTTGTACAGGTGAGTGCATGACATTCCAGCCTCTGTAACCCTGCCGACTCTTGGCTTGATTTTCCTGGCATTTTGGGGGGCTTTGATCACACCCACGGAGTGCCTGAAGAATCCTCCCCAGCGAATGCAGCTGCAGCTGTCCTGCTGCTCTGTGGGGTGCTCCAGGCTGCCGAGGCAGGCAGCAGGGGCTGTGTGCCCCAGCCTCGGGCAGGGGCCGGTGCCACAGCAGCTCCTGCAGCTCAGGACAGTGCTGGAACACTGCTGCCACCGCAGCAGGTCCCTGTCCCCAGAGCTGGCCCCACGGCAGGGTGGGACAAGCTGAAATCAGCTGGATTTGTAGGAGGACATTTGTCACAACACCAAATCTCTGCAGGAGCCCTGTGCAAGCAGTTGCCCCAAAAGCCATTACTGTTAATGTCATTTCCTCCTAACCATGAGTCTTTTAACAAAATCCACAGAGCAGCCCCTCAGCAAACACCAGTGGCCACGGTTCCCTCACTCCTGGTGCAGATGTCCCTGTTTACTTCAGCCGAGGAATGGCTTTATGTGTTTTTACTCCAGTTTGCTTTTTATGATCTTCGTTTGCTGTGTCTTCATCTGGTGTGTTTATGTGGCTGGTGCTTGGTTTTCATTATTTTTAACTGCATTTCAGATCATTTGCTCTATGGTTTTGTTCACATTCTCCTTTTCCACGAAATTCTAATAAAACACTTGGCTACAGATTTCCCAAATTGAATACTGATGTTTAGTGCAGCTAATTATGCAGCAGGGTTCAAAGTGAGTTCTATAATGTAACAATTTACATATTCCTGAAAACAATGGACACAAACCTACAAATTATTGCTACAAGCTAGTGTCACATTCTTCTGGAATTTCCTTTAGAAATACATATGTTTAGTATTCTCACGCATATGAAAAGCAATAAATACTGCATTGCTGGCACCATTATAATGTTTACAGTGAAAAAATAAAACACGCTCTGATGTGCCTCAGACCTAAATGGACATAAAAAAATGCCAGTGTGTTTCCTCTGGGATTCAAAAACCCTTCCCAAATTCAGCCACTCAACATCCATCGCTGTAAGCCAGCGATCCACAAAGATCATTTCACAGCAAAGCATCCACCATGGCTGCACAACAGCACACATCCAGTGCTTCAGCATCACCAGTGCTCTGGCATAATCAGATTCACCGCAACGTCATTGTTTAAATCCTGAATAAAGTCGGTTTTGTTTGTTTTCTAAATGGACCAGATTACAGGCAGCCAACCAGCAGACCAGCCCAGCCTTCTCAAGAAGATCCAGACTAAACTGACTTTTAGAAAGGCTGCTGTAAGCCAGAGCTCTGTTTACAAAAGCAAGAGCTAATAACTCGGTAGCTGGGCCTGTTGCTCTGATCCTTTGCACCGGGCTGACTTGCAGAGACAATAATTCTTGCTGCTCCTAATGCCAGCAATATGTATGCCAACGTTTGCCTGTGGCTCCACCCCACCCCTTTGTAGTTTGCATTTTTTTAATTTCAGAATGTTACTTACATCTTCACAGTGGGGAGTGATCTGCAGAGAAGTGGATTCTCCCTCGGCCTATGGACACATTGACCAGGCACTTTCACTGCTGTAACACCACAAACTGCAGAGCATGTTCCAGCAAAGCATCCCTGCACAGAGCATTTGCTCTGAGCCTCTGAGGGGGTTCTAGTGGGACTGTAAATACACATCCCCAGCTCCAAGCACATGATTCTTTTTCCCTCTTTGTGCATCTATCTGTGCTGGAGTTTTTAGTTCCTGGTATTACAGCTCAGGAGGGAAGCTAGGAGACCTGCCAACAGAAGCAAAGAGTATCTTCTAAAACCTCAACACAACTGGGACAGTGGCTGAACTCAGGATTCAGTATTTCCAAATGTGACATGCAAGGAAAATTTGAATTACTTTTCAAGTCTCCTTGGCTTGTGCTTTTGTAGTTTTACTTATGACCACTGCCCCAGCACCATCTGGTTAACAAAGAGGGGCAGTTCTGTTGCACTAATGTGTACACACCCGTCTGTTTTCTCTCTGGGGTCTCACATGGGGTTGGCTTGTTTGTGTACGGACACACAAAAAACTGAGACAAAAAAGCCTGAATTAATCTGATCATCTAATTACAATAAAAGTTTCATATTTGCCCAAAAAAATTTGTTCCTTATAATTGTTTTACATTTTCCTAAAGTGTTGATAACTTCATCTTGTGATTACAACAAGAAGTCTATGACAAATCAAAGCAATCAAATGGGTGTGCACCGTCCCTGGGAACGCTGTCCCATCCTGGAAGTGTTGCATCCCTGGAAGTGTCCCAGACCAGCTTGGAAGGGGCTGGGAGCAGCCTGGGATAGCAGAAGTTGTCCGTGGCAGGGTGTGGAATGGGATGAGCTTTAGGGTCCCTTCCCAAGCGATTCCGTGATTTTGCGAGTGACATTTTAAAGCACGGCGACAGTAACGGGACGCAGCCATTACAAACACAGGTAAGGCTATGGGAGCAGTCCTGGGCAGTCTGGAGCAGCCGAGGCCGCTGTGGTAATTAATGAACGGTGTCATTAATGGTGTAATTAACGGCGTGATTAACGGGCGGCGCTCCGGCCACGGCTGACCGGGACCGCGCGGCCACGGCGCCCTCTGGCGGCGGCGGCTGCCGCTGCACCCGCGGCGGCGACAGCGGCGACAGTCGCGACAGCGGCGACCCCGCCATGGGCACGGCCAGTCCGCAGGGAGCCCTTGCCAAGTGTCCGCTGCCCTTCCCCAGCACTGCGCTGCTGCCAGCTCCTGCTCCGTGTGAGCGCTCTGCCGGACTCGTGTGCCATCCCACAATAATTCCACCCCAGCGAGCAATGGTTCATCGCTTTATAAAAGCTATCATTCGCTTTGCTATCGTTATACATGCGTTATACAAAGCTATCATTCGCTTTGCTATCGTTATACATGCGTTATACAAAGCTATCATTCGCTTTGCTACCGTTATACATGCGGGAACCATTCGCAGAGTGCATTCATGGTCCCAGTCTGAGCCGGGAGCAGTCCCTGCCGTGAGTCCCCTCCCCGGGCGTTTCTGTCACTGTCCCTCCACTCGCGGGGCACACATGGCTGTGGCTGCTCTGCAAGGGGCACACACAGCCCTGGCCAGCTCAGGAGAAGGGCTCCATGCGGAGCTTCTGCAGCAGCACCCACCAAAGCCTGGGGCACGAGGGACTCGGCCACGGGAGCACCACACAAGCTCACAAAGGGAGGCTAAAATCACAGCCCGTGTGCTCTCCTGGGGGACAGGGGACACTGCACAGCACGGGCCACTCCAGCTGGGACGCCGGGCACTGTGGAACAGGAGCCCATCAAACTGGGGAGTCCACACAGGCTGCTTCTCTTTCATCTAGAGGTCTATCAACCACCGTTCATGTAAAAATGTTCCTTTGTGGCAAAAGGTACAAATGCTCTTTATTCAGTGCTGGCACTTAGAAAAAAGTGTCACTTATGTCACATTTACGGGGTGACAGTCACTAGCAGAGGGCAGTCTTCTTCACAAATAGCCACAATATGTTTTCCAGATAAGCTTAACAGCAAAGGTTTTATTCCAAAAGGCTTATTAGGCAGAGATTTTTATTTAAGAATATGACAAAATTAAAATCTCAATCTGTACCAAACGAAGTTTAAAGTAAATTTTGCAACAATTATTCCTTTGATTTGCCCTTTTTTCCCCCCAGAATTCTGGAGCAGGAATACTCAGTGAGTAGTGGAAAACCAAGCAGGAAATGTTCACGAATTCTTTTGTGTAAAGAACCCCTGAAGTGTCACCCACTGACCCGGACAGCTCAGCACCAGCGTGGCTCCTCTGAGCTCTGGGGCAGGAGAGTTAAATCATTAAACCCCACGCAGCAGGGCAAGTGCCAGGTGTCAGCTGGGCTCACAACTGCCCTGTTTAAACAAGGGGGAATTCCAAAGGAAGTCAGAGTCATCGGACACAAATGGATCACTAGATGAAGGGGAAGAAGAAGCTTTAAAAGCTTTTCATCATTTTAGTTAGGAACCTCCGAGAATTTAAGTTAATGTGTCAGTATCGGCTTTTGACTTGCTAGGAAAGTATTTTCAGAAAACTTCACGAGTTTATTGCTGGACGTAGTTTATAACTGGATTTATAACACACCTGAAACAAATGTTTCTTTCACAGGCAGCATGGCATGAAGATGGCCTTTCCCATAAAGGCAGACAAAAAAAAAGTACAAAACGAAAGAAAACCCCCCAACCCAAAGAAACTATAAATATTTTATTGGAAAAGATCTCATATATGAGCTCTAAAAAAAACAAATTCATTTTGTCACAGACAGGTAAGTAAATATTGCATCAAAGTAACAACTAAAGGTTCCTGGAGGAGGAGTGGGGAAGAAAAAAATGCTGCTGGTTTTCCTGACAGGAAAGAAGAAAGCAAAGGCAGAAACAGAGCACAAAAACTCATTACTAACACAGCTATTGTTTCCCCCCTCAATAAAATAAAATTTAAAAAACTCAAACGAACAAATAAACAAAAAACCCACCCCAAAATTAAAATCCTACAGCTGTCACAATTTCAGGGTAAGCAATAACATTTTTGTTACACGAGTGCCATTGAAATGCTGCTGTTGATAATAAAGCAGCTCCGTTGCCATGCCCTGGGTTTCCTTGCTGAGCCTTGCTCCCGTGTTTGTGCAGAGCTGTTGGTATGGAGCGTGTTCCATGGAGATAAAAGGTAACAAGCTCCCCTTCTCAGGTTCTTCCTCTCTGGAGCAGCAGTTGTGAACTCACACTCCTGCCTCAGGATCAGCAGAAAGGTATTCAGTGTATTCCCCTGGATTCATGGGGACCTGGAAGAAGCACTCTACAATGCCTTTGCATTTGTGAACATCAGATACCTTCATGGCAGCACTGGTTTGTCTGCATCCCTCACTTATCAAGGGCAGGGCAAAAGCAATTTGAGGTCACGCTGGTCCCTAATATTCCGAAATGGAGTATCCAGGTATAAACACTGCTGCTAAAAATGTTCTTTGTAGGGAAATGTAACTGGGACACAAGATTAATGTATCAAAATTGCAGACGGTATCAAAGCCTGTAAGTACAGAATTTATTTTTTAAAGAAAGCAGGACCTTATTATCATTTTGAAAATAAAGCTTCTCTTTTTCCCTTTTAGTTTCCTCTCCCCATCAAAAAAAACTCTCCAGTCTCTCATCAACTCCAAGACAAGGTCAGATTACAATCTAGTACATCTAACAATCACTCCTCTGAGCTGGCACTGACAGTGTAAATAAAGACTACTTTATGTAAAATATGAAGTCAGCATAAGCCCTGAACTATGCAAGAAGAGATTAGGTGGATCATCAATAACACTCAACCTATGCTGACAGAAATTTTCTGTGCTTTATTCTTGGAAGTGCTCTGTAAAATCCCAGGAGGGCTGCATGGAATACAATTCCTCTGAAAATGTGGGAAATCTGGGACAGGAAAGCAACATCGCAGCACAGTCTCACTGTACTGCACGGTGAACCTAAGTGATGGAATTTCTACACCAAAACAAACAAAGAAAAAAAAAAAGGCCTCCCAAAAAAGCTCCCCCAGCTGCTCAGAGATCAGGAAACCCAACCTGTCTTTCAACTTCACAGAAACGGAGCGTGCCATGAATAGCTTGATCAGGTCTGAATCACAGGTTGTACAGAACTTGTGACTAAAATAGCTCTATAAGCTCACCTTGCACAGGCACAGAGAGCCTGCCTCACTCCCCACCTTTATCTGAGATCAAATTGTTTATCACATTCCTTCCTCATACGTCAGCTCCTTGTGATGAAAGCCAGCCAGTGATTAATACATTTTATTAGGTTGGTTCCAGTGACTTGAAATGAATTTGCCCTGACTCCTCAGGCTCGCTCCCACACCCACTGCCTGGCACTCCAGCCATGCTAGGAATGCACAATAGAAAACAAATTATCTTAGGCGATACCTCATAAATCTATAGCAGTAAAATTAACTGCACAACGGCCCCAAGCAGAAACCAGCTCCAGGAGGTTTTTCCTCCCTTTCTCCAGGAGGAAAGAGCCAACCCAACAGCTTTAAGGCCCCAGAGAAATCACTGTTCCCTTGTCTCTTGCACTCTTCTCCGTGCTCAGCTCATTAAACAGAGCTGGAGAAGACAGATATGGAAAGCAGTCCAAACTCTTTTCAATGTTATAATTACAAAGTGACAGAATAAGAGGTTTTGTCCTGGTCTTGCTCTCATAGCTGTAATCTTGCCTTCTACTGCAGCAGGGTCACAGATTCTATCTGAATTTACAGGCTGAATTCTCTACGCATCCTTCCGCAGTGTAAAACCAAAACATGCTGGGTAAAGGACGAGAAGACTTGAATCAGCCCAGACACCGTCTGGCAGCAAACTATACTTAACTATTAACAATATCCTCAGTGCTAATTACAGCTTGTCTTGGCTCGAGTGAGAGCTGCAATTCCTTTGCCTTTGGCGTGATGGGAGGAAGATCAGCTGTACAAAAATCAGCACCGACTTAGAGTGATTCAGCACTGGATGCTTTTTATTTAATGACTGATTACCAAGTGAGACTTGAGAACTGACTAGACACCTGCGGCGTGCCTCAGGTGCAAGGCATTGTTTGAGCTCCCATCTCCGCCATCCACACAAGAGCTACATGAAGAAACCTCACGCGGCGTCCTCTTCCACCAGATCTATAGATAATGGAGAGACCTGGAATTCAAAGGTCTGTTGACATGAGATTAATGTACATGCTTTCTTCTTGTCCATACACGTGACAAGTCTTTTTTTTTCAGGCAGTTTACAATCTCTGGGTTTTGTACTTTTGTCAGGGTAGCTTAACTGGCCTTTAAATGAAATTGATCTGTCTCGGAATTAAAACAATGAGGAAGGTTAGCTCTGACGTTACCAGATCCTGCAATCTTATTTGTGACTAAAATGAAAACAAGCTCCGCGAACACCTTTACAGGTGGACACAGAGCCACACCCCGAGAGGGAGACTTCACACTTTTGGCCTGACCGAGGTTTATTTATGTAACGTACAAACATCAACTAACACTGGTGCGCTTTGCGTGCTGCATCCCTGGGATCCCGAGATCCCCGAATCACAGAATCGCTGGGGCTGGAAGGGATCTTTGTGCAGAGATGGTTCAGCCCATCCCCAAGCTCGATGTCTGAGGGGTCGGAGCCTTCTGGACAGCCTGACCCGGGGGCTCCGGGGCTGTGAGGGGCACAGGGCCGCGGGATGGCGGCTCCTCAGGGCTGTGGGACGGTTAGGGTCAAGGTTAGGGCTGGCTCCTCAGGGCTGTGGGATGGTTAGGGTCAAGGTTAGGGCTGGCTTCTCAGGGCTGTGGGATGGTTAGGGTCAGGGTTAGGGCTGGCTTCTCAGGGCTGTGGCAGGGTTAGGGTCAGGGTCAGGGCTGGCTCCTGTGGGCTGTGGAAGGGTTTGGGTGACGGTTAGGGCTGGCTCCTCTGGGCTGTAGCAGGGTTAGGGTTAGGGTTAGGGCTGGCTCCTCTGGGCTGTGGCAGGGTCAGGGTTAGGGCTGGCTCCTCTGGGCTGTGGCAGGGTCAGGGTTAGGGCTGGCTCCCGAGGGCTGTGGCAGGGTTTGGGTCAGGGTTAGGGCTGGCTCCCGAGGGCTGTAGCAGGGTTAGGGTTAGGGTTAGGGCTGGCTCCTCTGGGCTGTGGCAGGGTCAGGGTTAGGGCTGGCTCCTCTGGGCTGTGGCGGGGTCAGGGTTAGGGCTGGCTCCTCTGGGCTGTGGCGGACCCGCAGCTCGGCATGGAGCCTCCTGAGGGCCGCGGGAGGATGCGGAGCCGCGGGATGGCGGCTCCCCGGGGCTGGAGGCGCCTGAGGAGGCAGCGAGAGCCGAGCCGAGCTCCAGCCCCGTGCGCGCACAGCCGCGGCCGCTGCGGGACAACGGCTGCGGAGGCACGGCCCGCACCTGCTGCGGGAACAGGAACGGGAACGGGAAAGGCAGCAAAGCCCTCAGCGCTCCCGCCCCGCGCCTCCATCTTGCGCTGCGGCGGCAGGTGCGCGGCCCCGCCCGTGCGCGGCCCCGCGGAGGCGGCGCAGGCGCGGCGCGGGCCCCGCCCCGGTCCCGGCAGGTGCCGGAGCCGCGCGGCCCCGCCCCGGCCCGCCCGCGCTGAGGGCGGAGGGCGGCGGAGCGGCCGCGGCTGCCGGGGCTCTGGGCTGGGCCGCGCCGCTGCCCGTCCCGCAGCGCTCCGTGGAGACAGGAGCGAGAGCGGCGGACGCAGCGACCGCGCGAGGCATGAACCGGGCTCAGCGCGGGGCCGCGGGCAGCCGCGGCCTGGGCACCATGGAGGTGAAGAGCAAGGTGGGAGCCGCCGCCGCCGCCGGAGGGCCGCGGGCGCGGGGGAAGGAGCAGGCCGGCCCTGCGGGGCCGTCGGGCCGCGGTGTCGCTGCGGGGACGGGATGGGGACCGGGACGGCGTCAGCTGCTGACTCACCTGCCCGACGGGCGGCCGGGGCACGGCCCCGCCGGGGCCTGAGCGCTCCGCAGGCCACCGGGCTCGGGCGGGCCCCGGCGCTCCCTCCCCACCTGTCCCCTCTGCCCCAGGGGCCGCGGCTGCCGGAGGTGGTGGGGCCGCTTGCTGGGCGCGCTGTCTGCGGGGAGAAAATAGAAATGGTTTTGAAGTGGTAAAAAAAAAAAAAAAAAAAAAAAAAAAAAAAACCAAAAAAAAACACAAACAGGTAAGTGGAGTTGGCCCCTGAGTTTCTGGACAGACTGAAAGGCGTACAGACAAATATGTGCTGTGGGGAAAGTGTGGGATCGCTGGGCAAGAAGAGGTGTTTAGAAACGTGCTTGGGGAGCAGGCTACATGATCTCCAGAGGTCCCTTCCAGCCCTAAAATAAAATATCTGTGGTAATTCGCAAGCATCACGATCCTCTCTTTGTCCGAATCGCAGTGAGTGCGTTTGTTGGTGGCTGTTTCTGTAGTTACCTTTTTCCCCTAATGATTCTGTGTTTCTGTAGCTTTTGGTGCGGTGCAGCGCAGGCTCACAGTGGAGGTAGAGGTGAGCCCTGGCTAGCTTATCCGAAAGTGGAGTTTGCCTTCTCTCAGAGGCCCCGAGAGACTTTTACCCCGGCAGTGCTGCAGGAGTGTGTACCTGTGTGTTCCCGCAGAGATCACCCGTGTCAGGTGCTCACAGCTTTGCCCAGCTCTGTAAATTCTCCCATGCGTGTATCCACTCCTCTTCTATTTTTAAATTTTTTTCATGGTTAGACAAAGTTTTTTTCTGATAAAACTTAGATGTTGTGAGAGAAAATAGATTTTTTTTTTCTGTTCTGCTTTATATTTGTAATAATTTCCAATTGTAAAACTGCTGGATGTACAGTATGAGATGGAGTGTCACTGTTAAAGAAATGTTGAGGTAAAAAACCCCTTTTTTTCATTGCCTAGGCGGATTGTAAATGCATCCACGTGGGAGTGTGTTTTCCATTGGTGGCCACATGGCTTTCTCGGGTTGTTTTTGAAGCGGGGAGCAGCCTGTGTTCTGTCCCCTCCTTCCTGCTAGCTGAAGCAGTCACGACTTGAGCTGTGGGGATGTTTAAGGGAAACACATCAGGCTGCTGGAACTTCTGGGGAGTGTGATGTTGGTCTCTCAGCCTGAATGAGGATGATTTCTTTAAGGTGTTCGTTTTTCATGTGGCCTAAACCAGCAAGCCCGGGAGAATCTGGTAGCTGTTATTTCAAATACCAGTTAAGTTAGTACTGTGATGGTGAAGCCTTTTATTTGTGCTCTTAAAAGGTTGAAAATGATCAGTATGATGTGCTTACCAACCCAAATCACTTGTTTCCTCTGCCCAGAACTCTAGGTTCTCCATTTCCCCGCTGCTTGCTTTCCTTGATTTAAAATCTTTCTAGGGAATCAGCCGTGTGGTGTGTTCCTGGTGTTTGTACAGAGAAGTGCAGCCCTAATGAATAGGGATTGTCCCTCAAGTGCATATTATGGAGCAGGATTCAAGGCATTCCTGGAACTACTTGTTGCTAATGCATTATTCAGCAGCGCCTCAATTTAATATCGCAGAGGAGTCATCTTCCTTCTATGAAAATGAGCGATTCTGGAGAGAAAGAAGAAATGCCTGTGTGGGAGCTGGAGGGAGCCATTCCTGGGGAGTGGCCTGGGCTTTGAAGGCTGCTCCGTGATGTACAGCTCTTTATTTAGCTATTCCAGATCAATGATGGAGCCTCAGCTGACAAGGCTGGGCCAGCACAGCCCAACTGTGGTTGCAGTTACATGAGCACAAGCCTTTTGTTAGTTTAGTTTATTCAGTTTGGGTAACTGCTCTGAGCTTGCCCTGGCGATTCCCCATAGTACTTGAATTCCAGTCAGCCCATTTTCTTGTCATGGAAAATAAGACTTCATACCCCAGACTAGAGTTCCTGCTGATGGTATGGAAACCCCAAAATCAGCTTCCAGTTCTCCATATATTAAAATTCAGCTTTCCCTCCTTTTTCATGCCTTTTAATAACATTTTTTCTGAGTAAAATCTGAATAACTGGTGAGCCAGAGAAGGTCACTGCAGCTCGTGTTCTGTCAGTGATGGAGGCTTGCACAGAGCAGCTCTGTGCTGTGTTTCAGAGGACTTTAAAAGGTGACCCATAAATGAGCGTTAAGTGAGCACCCCGGGTGCCTTCCTGGTGTGCTGCCATGGCTCCCCTGCCTTCCCTGGGGAGTTGCAGGGGAGCAGCACGGGCTCGTACAGAGCTCAGGTGGCAAGGAGCCTTCTCTGCTTAAGTTACTGCTCCAGTGTCTCACGTCTAGAGCATCAAGGGCAGGCCTGTTTCCTGGGGTGGAGGGCAGCATCTGGTAGAAAATGCAGACATTTCAGGGATTCAAATAATGGAATCGCACAGTTGGACTTGTCTTTTACCTGCTTTCTAACAGCATTGAGCAAACTGTGTTATGAGATACGAGTGGGTTAGGAGTATTTTGGTATTTGCCCCAAATATGTATAAAATAACATGGAAAAAATAAAAATCACACGTTTGAAAGTCTGGCCCTTTGCTTGCTGTGGTAAGATTCAACACGTATTCCCACCTGAGGGTGAGGTGGCTGGCTTTTTAAAACGTCTGTGTCTGAGTTCTGTGTAAGCTGTGCAGTCCCTGGAAGCCGGACGGTGTCGATGGCTGCCGAGCAGGGCAGCTCCTGCGGCTCGCTCCTCGCGGAGCTGGGCGAGGAGCCGGGGCAGGACGAAGTCCTGCACTGATGTCACAGCCAAGCTGTGCTGCCTCTGACGTGTGGGAGTTCCTCCTGTGGGCTGGGCTCTTGTTTCTAGGCAGGTACGAATCATCCCTTCTGCCTCATTAGTCAACGTTAGGGTAATTGCAGGCTTTTTAGAGCAGGAATGTTCCCAGATAATTCCTTTATTTGAAGCTTTTGGAGGAAGGTGGGCTGTTGAAGGTGTAGCTTGTTTTGAGTTAGCGTGGTGTTGACGTGCTAACAACGAGGTCCTTGTCTCCTGATTTTCAGTGCTTTGTATGTGGGAGCTCCAAGGCTTTTATTTTCCAAAGGATTGTACTCGGGTGTGAGGTAAAGTGCACCTCCTCATCTCCTGTGTGTAGCACACACCAAAGTATGCGATACTGAGCCTCAAACGTGCCCTCAGAGCCTTTTGTTCCAGTGTGCTTCTGCTCTACTTTAAACTTGCTAAAGAAATTATTTAAAGTCCTTATTTTCACTGTAGGTCAGCAATGGAATTCACACCAAAAAAAAAAGCAGCCAGATCAGGTGTTTGTTTGTTGTTTTTTTTTTTTTAATTATTAGCTTGTTACGCTTTTAACTCGTATACAATCTGTTCTGGTTCTTGTAACCTGGCTGCTGCTATCTCTGAATTCCTTTTGACGTCTCTGGTATGTTATGTATGTGCCTGATACGGAGGATTTGGAGTAATTTTTATCCAATATTCTGTTTACTTTGGGTCCTGCCCTTATTAGGCAGAACACCAACATTTTACTAGCTATGTGTGGTTAACATCACAGTTTGTCTAGTCTACATCAAGTGCTCATCCTTTTCTTGGCACACAGTTGAGTCTCTGCCTGCCCCCACTGTATCATTCAATGCCTTAATAAGCAACGTGTTTTAATAAGTGTTTGCTGTAGAGATATTTAGGAGACTGAGCTTGAGTGGATTTGTGAGCTGGGTTTTTTGTTGAGTTATTATGTTGACTACAAGCAAATCCTATCCCTTAAAGCAGTGTCAGTGACTAATTTTTTTTTCCATATTTTCTGAACCTTACCAGATTTGGAAAATCCAGGTTCTGTACCCTGGATAGAGCCCTGATGTAAAAGACTGTTGCGATCAAGCTTGGAGCCTTACTGAAGCACCCCAATCTTGTGATTGCCCTAGAGGCAGTGGCTGGTCGCCTCTGCTGTCTCCCTTTAGGTGGGAGCAGAGTGGAGCTGGGGTCAGCTGCGTGCGGGTTGTGCTGAAAGCAGCAGCAGTTCTTTGTGTCTTCAGAGCCGAGGGGCATTGTCTCCTCCTGCCCGAACAGCTGCGGGTGTGAGGGCTGCTCAGCCGTGCGTGGGTGAGCCACAGAGGGATTGTTACACAATCTCAAGGGCACTGCTATGCTCGGGACCGAACTGCAGGTAGGCACATAGCAGAGGATGCTAATGACAGCCCTGCTCTGGGCGCCGCAGCAGCGCTCCTCTGTTCTGTGCCTGGCTTCATGAGCCTGCGAGAGTCTGAGCAGTGCCTGCGCCGGATCGTCACCTGCATTGTCACCCGAGTGCTCCCGTTAAACGGAGCAGTGGAACAGCTTTGGCATGCTCAAAGGTACGCGTTTCACCAGGTACAGAGCTAGTTATAATTTGGGGAAAAAACCTACTGTTTTCACTGACTGTTTTCTACCATGTCAGAATTGTTTGTTGTAGTCTTTAGTGCACTTTAATTCCATAACGTTTCTGGTTTAACATAAAATAATTGTTGCTTCCATATTAATGATGCAAGATATATTTTGTTGTAGTTCGGGGCAGAATTTCGACGATTTTCTCTGGAGAGATCCAAACCTGGAAAGTTTGAGGAGTTCTATGGATTACTGCAGCACGTGCACAAGATCCCAAACGTTGATGTTCTGGTGGGATACACGGACATTCATGGAGACCTGCTGCCTATCAATAATGATGACAACTATCACAAAGCAGTTTCTACAGCCAATCCTCTCCTCAGGATTTTCATTCAGAGAAAAGGTAAGAGCACTTGAAGAATGTGAATCATCTGTTCATCCAGTTACGGTGTGATGTATGGAGGAAAAAACCCTTCAGTCCTCTTTCTTCATGTCAAATTCCATAATAATTATGAGTCATGAAAGGTATTCACATCTTGTCTCTCTTGCAAGGGCTTCCTCAGGCAACCTATTTATATTTTGTGATGTTTTGCTTATATTTAGTTGAGTTAAAGTCAAGTTTAATCTCTAGCAAATGCTTCTTTCTGGTTTTATGTAAGCAAATGAAAATAAACTTTTAACCTCTAAGCTTTTCTGCTCTCTGTGTTGGATACTTTTCACTTAAAATTCCAATCTTGATCAGACAAGAAGAGACACCATTACAGGATGGAAAGTAATATTAAAAATGTTATTACATGAAGTATTAAATGCAATATTAGAGTGTAAATTCAAGACTAACTTTGTAATATGCTGCTCTTATCACATTTTCCTGAGAAAACATTTTGAAGTTTTCAGTTGACAAGCTTATATCAGTTAGCAAAGCTCAGGAGTGAGGGCTGCTTGCTTTGATGGTTTGCCTTTAACAGTACTGTGTCTGCTCTGGTTGTGTGTTCTTACTGTCTGCTTTTGTTCATGAGGGAAAAAAATCCAATTAGAAGTTTGTGTTTGTTCTTGTGGTGTTGTTCCTGGTTGTTGCTAAGACAGGCATCTTTTCCTTAGACAATACTGGGCCATCAGAGCCTTTTATCAACTCCCACTCCAAAGAGTGAACGACTCCACAAGAACCTGACACAGCCCCAGCATTCATAAGCAGTGTGGCTGCCTGGCAGCTGCTGAGTGCTGGCGAAATGTTTGTTTTGTTTGCGTTGATGGTATAGGCTGGTAAGGCCTGTGTTCAGTGCTGAAGTGCCAGAGGCATGAAGCATTTGCTTCAGCAGAACCTGGAGGGAGACAAGGCCTGTGATTCCACCTAATCCCTACAGTACCATATGACAGGAAGGGATAAGCCACTTTGTCAGACTGGGATTATTGAGTTTATATTTTAACACCATATGGGTTTAGATTGCTCCTCCTGTGGCAGGTCTAGCGTTGCCTGTTCCTGGTGTTGCATTTATCATGCTTCCTTAGTGTCCTACAGTCATTCACCTTGATTTGATCCAGGTGGATTGTTTGTTACTGCTCTGGTGCCAGGAGTTGGTCCAATGCACAAAAGTAGAAGATGATGAATCCCTTTTAATTTATCAGAACAAGAATCGAGTAGGAAAAGCTGTATAGGAAGTCCCAGGTGTCATTGGCTTCCCTTGGACACGAGAGCCTTGTGCCTGTGGAGTGCCAGGGAATAAAGAGCCCAGGCTGGCACACAGTGCCCACTGCACTTTGCTGGGGCTTAGCTGTGATCACACTGATCACACTGTTGATGAAACTGAGCCTTTGCCTTCAGTGACATCTTTGCATACAGAGGAGATGTTTGTTTGATGGAAAATACAGAAATAACTTGATTCTGTATTTATTTGTGATGGTTTGCCTGTAACCAAGGCTGGAGGGGTGGAGTTAGGGATGGTTCATATTTTGTGCACTGTGATTTAAGTGTCCTTAATTCACAGATTGCAGCAACTTTACTGGCTCTGCCTCTGGAACTGAAAAGAAACATCTTAGCAAAATGCCTGCTGTTGATGGGGCTGTTTGATCCGGGCTGGTTTGGAACTGTAATACGTGACACGAGTTACTTTTCCACCTGCAAGGCTACTTGTGGTTTTCATGCATTCTCTTAAATCAGCTGAAAAGTTTTTGTGGGTTTTGTAACGGAACTTAGACATCTTTTGTATTTCCAGCAGCAGTAGTTGGGAATTTAAGATCTTTGAAAAAAAAAGCTGCTGTGGGGAAAGAGAGAAAGTGTTTTGATTCTTTATAAAGTATGAAATTTTTATCAAATTTCTATCATGCTACCTTAACTATTTAGGAACTTCACGTAATTTGTGCAAAGCCAACTTGAGGTATGAGCAGACTGCAGTGAAATCTAATGTAAATAGTATCAACTTCTTAGTATATTGCACCCAAGGAGCACCTTGGGGGGTGGAAATGGGAGCTGCAAGATGGTTTTGCTTCTATTAATAAGCAATGGTTGTGGTAATGGGACTCCAGAGTTTGGGAAGTGTTACGCCAGAGTAACAACTGTTCTCTCTCCTGTTTGATTTTGACTCCTTATTTCTGAAAGCTCTGTTTGTCCTGAGCATTTCTGTGGCTTGGTTGATGTGGTAAAAAACCTAGAGATCCTGTAATGAAATCACAAACTATTCCTCTTAGGTTCCTCTCATTGTATTTCACAAAATTCCTTTAAAACACTTTAAAAACGGCTCCAGTGCTAAAATCCAACAGGCTCTTGTTGCACAAGTCAGGATTGGCTGTCAGCTTGCAGAAAACATTCCTCGCTGGAATTTCATTCTGCAGTTTAACAGATCAACAGGTACTGTTGACATCTGGTATTTAAAGGTTAAACTGATGTATTGTGATTAAATCCAGATGTATGGGAGTCGCTCTGTCTGTGAGAAAATGGAGGGGAACAGTCTGCACAGGCTGAAGGGCAGCTTGATGTGGGGAACTTTGCATTGTAAATAGGAGAAGAGCAGAGATAACAGAAGATACATTTCATTATAATGTCCTTAACAGTCCCTCCAAGGATTCTAAATTACAATATCCAACTCCTGCAGGTTCTGCATGGATGTGGCTGTATTTAGTGAGAAGTGGATTCCTTGCTTAATCCACTTGTGCCTCTTGAGAGACACTTTGTCACTGAGAAGCTTTGCTTTGCTGAGAAGCAAGAGCAGTTGGCTTTTTAAACAGCTCTTTGTGGACTAGCCTAGCTGTTCTGAGGCCTCTTCCTAAAAGCACAGGTTGGTTTCCTAAAACCATCTTTTGTTATATTTTGTGACTAAATAGGAGGAGGTTTGTCGGGTCATATTTAAAAAATGCTAAATTGCATCTCTGTTCAAACACACTAACTACTTGAGGGCTTTGAACATTTAATTCTTAACGGGTAGCTCTACATTGATTTGCAAATGGGTCAGGAAAGTATTTCAAAAATCTGTCTTCAATGACATTAAATTGAAACCAGATTTGGCATTTGTGGGCTCTTGTTTTCAATTTCATGTAATAAGTCTGTACAGATCGGTGCCACCTTGAGCTTGAAACTGCTGGGGGGAGAAATCCTTCCTGCGCCGTGTGGACGCTCTCCTTCACACTATCTGTAGTTAACACCTTGTCCTTTGGCTTTAGGCCAAAATATTTTTGCCGGGGCTTTAAACTGATTAGTGAGGTGCCAGAACAAAGATGCCTTTGTACTTGAGAGTATTGCTTTAGAAAACTTGTTTAGCAGTGGAAGAGAGGTTGCCCGGAGTGTGCTGTTCTGCTGAGATTTGGGGAGATGAGTTTGTCAGCCTTCCACTATTTTTTTCCTCACAAATTCTCTAACCTTAACTGTCTGTCTTAAGATTCGTGCTAGTTCTGAATTATTTAACTATTAAGAGCAGTTATAATGAAAAAAACTTTCCCTCTGGTTTGTCAGAGTTTCTTAAACGTTTTGACATCTGGCTTGCAGTTTTGGGATGCTTTTACTTCAGCCATGTGTCCTGTAACTTAAGAAAGTTACTAAGAACAAAACCAGCAATTCAATTTAAGATTTCCGATTTGTCTTCTGAAAGAGACTTTTAAAGTTCCTTTCTTTTCCAAGAAATGTTTTTCTGCTCTTAGTTTTTGTTTAAGAGATCCTTGGGAATCTGTTATTTGCATACAGACATTTGCATAATATTTCTTTCAAAGCCAGTCCTGTGGCAGCTGATCTTTGTGTTTCTCTGCTAACTGGAGGAATTTGATTTGGACAGAAGTTCCCAGCTGATAGTTGTGGCAGGCAGGCTGGGAGGTGGTTTCTGTGAAGGAAGTTGGGAACAGCTCTAAATCTAACTTGAGTGAAGAGCACAAACTCTTTGATCACTTACAGGACATGATAGATGTGCTTGGATGTAATAAATGTGTTTGTACATCCAGTTGATGCCAGGCTGCCTGCAGGGCGTGTGTCCTGCCATGAAGGTGAGGAAGCCTTATAGCCTCTGTGGGATCATGGAATGCTTTACATGCTTGGTATGACAGAACAGGTGAAATACCACAGAGTCTGATTCTCTGACTTGGTGCCCTTGGATTTTAAGGAGAAAACCCCATCAAGTGAACACCTTTAAATGTTGCAATGCCATGGGAGAGCACTCGTGGCAGAATCAGTCCTGACAAAGCTTTGCTGTCCTGTTTTCTCGTGCCTTTTTCTGTTGCACTAAGAGCAGCGGGAGCCCAGAGCTTGAGTGGCAGCAGTCTGTCGGGACCTGTCCTGGAGCTGTCATCAGCCACTTGCACTTCAGCAGGAACCAGTGCAGGTGTTACCTTGTATTTAAAGCAAGACTTGTCTAGGATCTGATTTCACAGTTGTCCTTTCCAGGTTGTTTTGTAAACAATTGTAGTTCTAAATAAAAAAAGAGAAGTTATTGCACCTCATTGAGTTGCAAAAATCCTTTCAATGAAACACAAGATGTCTAACTGGGAACTGGTTGGATGGGTTGTCAGGGGAGATAAGGGCAAAACTTCTCTCACTTCTCCCTTTGATCATAAATTTTTAGCAAACATGAAAAGAATTGTTCCATGTTGTCTGAAAAGTCAGCGTGGTGCCAGCAGCGGATGGAGTTTAACCAGCTGATCTTAGTCAGACATTCCAAAGGGCCTTCTGCAGAGAAAAGGCTGAGTTTGCATTTCCGTAGGTGTTTCACTTCAGACACTGCTCACCTGTTCAAATGCCTTGGCTGGGGAGATTGAATTGTTTTTAATGCACCAGCTCTTCAGCACAGCTGACCTAACACTCTTAGACGTGTGAGGACCAGATTTTAGGCTATTTCTAAAGCCTTTGTGCTTGATGTTAAGATCTAATGTTATATTAATTAAACCTTAAATTACGAACTGAGAGAGCTCCAGAAGTGACTTCAGCCTAGAGCAGGGCTGTGTGAATCCGGTATCTTCAGAAATAACTCCTGATTGTGTGAGTTAAATTGTTGAACAACTTTATCTATAAACATCATTGCAAAAGATGCTCTGGTTTAGCCAACAGCTAAGCAGGAGCTTTGCCTTCCTCATGGTGTAATTATTTTTTTAAACAAAGGAAATAAAAAGGAAATGTAAATGAGGCCATCATCAGGACACATTTTTCTAAAACATGTTGATGAACTATTGTGTACACACAAGCCAGGAGTTGACAAAAAATCCCTTTGAGGTTTTTTTTGTGGGCTAATTTAAATTTGTTTCTTTTCTTCTTGTCCTTTATCTTTTAGAGTAGCAGGTCCAAGGCTGCCTTCCTAGAGCAGCCAAAGGACTGGTCTTGTTTTCGGGAGCCCTGGGAAGGGAAGGGAGGCGTTGGTGTTGCGTGCTGCAGTAGTGTGAGCCTGTCGCTCTAGGAAGACTTTCTCTGCTCTGTTTTGCTTGCAGCATCCAAGGACTCCAAATCTAGCTGGTTCATGTCTGTATATCTCAGCCTCAGAAGAAGTGCACTCACTGATTTCCTCAGCAGCTGGCAGCTGTCCTGAAATGCCACCAGGGCAGCATTGCCAGTCAGCCCAGTGCACAGATTGAAATGTATAGCCATTCCTCCACGTTCTTGGCTCTACCAATGGCATCTGAATGGGATAATACAAAGAAATCCCAGCTTCTCTGGGTCCTGGGGTTAGTGCAGCCCAGTTCTGCATGATTATTGGGGCTTTTCCCCTGCAGAACAAGGATGTGTGTAGTCTGAGTGGTTACACTCCATTTACGAGTGTAAATCTGAGGAAGCTCAGATCTGAATGTATTTAGGTTGATCCTTTTTGGTGAGTTATTGCATATTAAAAAGAAAAATGGAACCTTTGGTAAACAAGCATTTCAGAAATCAGTGTTGCTTCCACAGAACATGTTTTCTTGTCCCTTACAGGTAGTTGTAGGACTAATGTGTTCTCTTTAGGATTTTTTTGAGCTCTGAGCCATTTGCCTGTTCCTGTATCGAGTTGTGGCAGTTACAGCGTTGCTTGCATGAACAGTTTTGCTTGAAGCATTTGTGTGCAAGGTCTCTTTGTTTCTGCTCCACAGCCATTTTACCTACATGGCGTGGGGGCAGGGAGGAGTGCAGAATGGAATAAGCTTTCTGGAGTTTGAATCCAGGTCACTTGGCTGGCTCCCAGTAACTGGGCAATAATAGGCACGCTGGCTGCTTTCCCTTTTTCATTCTTTCTTTTCCAATGATCTGAAACCTGAGGAGAGAAAACTAGCAAGTGGAATTACTCTGAATAAAATTAAAATGTTTCTAGGAATGTACTCACTCTTTCCATTCTGCCCTTTCTCAGGCAGCTGTAGCTCTTTGTGTCTGCTGCTGCTAGCTGGTTTTAATTTCTTGTGCACACTCTCTTTCCTTCGTAGTAGAAAACCAAAAGTATTCCAAACTTTGTGTTTCATAACATTAAAGCTTTCGTTTCTTAAGTGACAGTAAGGCTCACCCTCTGGATGAGCCGTTTGCCTCTGCTGAGCTAACCGTGGGAGCGCTGTGCCCGGGCTGCCCGGGCTCTAATCCCCGTGTGCTCTGTCTTGCAGAGGACGCAGACTACAGTGCCTTCGGGACGGACACCGTGACGAGGAAGAAGAACGTCTTATCCAACGTGCTGCGTCCCGACAACCACAGGAAGAAACCCCACATTGTCATTAGCATGCCCCAGGACTTCAGGCCCGTGTCCTCCATCATAGACGTGGATATCCTGCCCGAGACCCACCGCAGGGTGCGGCTCTACAAGTACGGCACCGACAAACCGCTGGGCTTCTACATCCGCGACGGCTCCAGCGTCAGGGTCACCCCGCACGGCCTGGAGAAGGTGCCGGGCATTTTCATCTCCAGGCTGGTCCCCGGGGGGCTGGCTCAGAGCACGGGTCTGCTGGCTGTCAATGACGAGGTGCTGGAGGTGAACGGGATAGAGGTGTCGGGAAAAAGCCTCGATCAAGTTACGGACATGATGATTGCCAACAGCCGCAACCTGATCATCACGGTCAGACCCGCCAACCAGAGGAACAACGTCGTGAGGAACAGTCGGACTTCGGGCAGCTCCGGCCAGTCCACCGAGTCCAGCCTTCCCAGCAGCACTCCAAACATTCTGGGGAATCTGCTGCAGGGAGAAGAGGAGAGCGATGAGGAGGACATTATTATTGAAGACAGCGGCGAGCCACAGCAGATCCCAAAAGCCGCGCCTGCCAGCGAAAGCATAGAATCCTTATCGCAAATCGAACTCCTCCACGAGTCCACGCAAAATGGATTCCTTCCTTCCAGTGAGATGAACTTGAATCACTCAACAGGCAGCATTAGCATGGAGTATGAAGTCCAAGAGCCAGGGCGTAAGTCCTTGGAAGAAGATGGAACTATAATAACACTATGAAATGACATTGGTGTGCTTTGTGTAAGCGAGGAGATGCCATACGTGTTTTAATTGGGCTTAATATGTAACACATTTTATACCTCTCCATCTACCAAGCACTGCAGTTAGATTAAAAGGAAGGAAAAAAGTAAATTCAAGAAAATCAAAACTACATAAGTTGACTAACTTCATTAATTCTGCACTTCAGTGTAAATAATTCACAAAGCTGGGCGATAATTGATAAATAGCTGAAATTGAATGAGGAAAATTTAAATTGAAAATGAAGGATAGCTAAGAGATGGCTGTGAACTTTCTTTTAAAGGTACTTGATTTTTATTATTTTTTTACACGGTATACTACTGGTTCTATAGAAGTAAACTTCCCCACGTGTGCGTCCCGTGGGCTGTGGTTTCACGTTCCTCTGAAGTGCAGCTTAGTGTGATGGAGCTGCCCTCACTCCTGTCCTGGCTGCTGCTCCCCTGGCAGAGCTGTGCGTGGGCTCTGGGCAGGAGGGGACAGGGAGAGGGCCACAGGTGGGCTGGGACGAGAGGGGGTGGCTGGTCTGGTCCTGGCTGACGCAGGGACAGCGGGGCTTTGGAGGTCACTGGTGCTTTGTGAGTGAATGTGCAACCACAGGCACGTTAGTCAGGCACCATTACTGGATTTAATGGCCAGGCAAGCTTACTTTTAATGACTCTGATTTTGAGATTCAGATGTGAAGGTCTTAACACTAATGCATCAAAGACCAGTTCTCGTTCTGGTTTGCAATATTTAAGGATATCATTGGATTTAGTTACTAATCCCAGTAAATTACAAACAAATCAAATGTAAACTTAATGCTATGGAAATAGCATAATGTAATCTCTGTTACACTCGCAGTCCTGGTAGGAACTGTAATGATTTCTACTAGCAAAGGCTTATTGGAATGAGTCTGGATGATACACAAGTGACTTTCTTCAAACCTGAACAAGTTAGAACAGTCTTGTTAAATCCCTGGATTAAAACAAGTTTTACATCAGAATGAGGCTTTACTGCGCCTTGTTTGAGCCATGTGAAATTAACTTATTCATTACCAGGAACTGCTCTGTAAATGCAGGTTGTTGTGTGCCCCTGGCTGGCTGTTGTGGATATTACAGTGTTGCTCTGTGTGAGAGAGAGCACTGATGACAAGTCCTGATGCTGCACAAGCAAAGGTGTGTGTGTGTAACCACTGCACTCACTGGGACAGCTGCAGGGGAGGCTTCTAGCATTGTTTTTATCCTTCCCCTTTTTGTATCTCCCTCTTTACCCCTTTGGCCCTTGGTTCCCAGCCTGACCCTCCTGTGGGAGCAGAAGCTGTGGCAGGACAATGAGCTGGGACTAACAGGACTGGCAGAAGGATGTCCCCAGGGATGCCGTGGCCTCTGTCAGGAGCAGTGGGGTGCTACCGGTTCTGCCCTGTGCTCCTGTGCTCCCCAGAGCAGCAGCAGGTGCTTGGGAGCGTGTTCCACCCTCTGGAAATGTGTGATGAGTGGGAAGGGAGACTGACCCCTTTCTTTTTTTCCCCTCAGTCTATTTGAGGAAAATCTACCTCTGGTAACTTTACTCACAGGAGACCAACTCAGCTGTAAGTTTAATGGTAGGGCGTCTGTAAAAGCCGTCACAGACTATGGGAGGCTAAGCCTGTGTTTGTGTCAGGTTTTAGTGGTGATGCAAACGCTGCTGCAGAACCAAATCCCTGCTGGTTGATGGTACAAAGGGCACCTTGGCAATTAGCATCTGATAAGCAGTTTTCTTAAACCTCCAATGCCACTGGAGGCCAAGATGCCAAGAGAGGCATTCTCCCCCTTAGGATTTATGGAGAACAGGCACAGCAGGCAGGGGTACTCTGCATGTACAGGTGAGGGGCTCTTTTGTTACACTATTTATGGTTTCTTGGTGTGTGTGTGTGTGTGTGTGGAGAGCCCTGGAATCTTTTACAAGAGCAAGATTTTTCAAGTGTTTCACTCGTTTTGCTAATAATTATTGAAAATGAAGTAACTATATCCCCTTAGTGTGAAAGGAGAAAAAGGAATGTTTGTTCTGCAACATGGAGACTTTACCTGTGCATGTTTTCTCTCAGTGCTGCTCTACACTTCCTTTCTTTACGGAAGATTGTTTACTTTGAAAATATCTTTATTTTCCTTTGTCAAAAGGCTTTCCTTCCTGTATGAAATCACCAGTGGAGGGTGAGACTCATTATTCTGCTAGTTTGCACTTCTGTGCCTTTGGTTTACTTGAATGTATTGTGAATGATCAAAGGAATAAAGGCACTTGGATGGGAAGAGAAGAGAGGTGCAGAGGTACAGAGAAGGAACTGGTAGCGTGCTTCATGCAGGTGTAACGTTTTCATTCCGTGCAAATCCACTCGGGGGCTGATGTGGCCCGCGGGGGTTTGGAAGCTGAGATCCCAGCTGGAAGGATGGAGGTGCCTGGCAGGGCTGAGTCTGGCCAGGAGCCTGGGCAGTGCCAGCCCCGAGGCTGCTGTGCTGCCGGGCACGTGCGTGGGCAGTCTGAATAATATTTATGCCAGTATTAAGGACTTGGAGAAATTTAACTGAGGTCCTGCTCCAAACTGCATGAGACTCATCTCTTAGGACCTTTCCTGCAAACTGAGTAATCTAAACGTGAGATAATGTTCTTTTTGACACAGATCATCTTCTGTTTCACAGAAATTTGGTGACATGTAGTAAAACTAAGCATTTGGGACTTGATAAAAACTTCAAAGAATCAAACTGAAGAATGTGTATTTACAGTTAAAGCGACAGACTGCACAGCATGTAATTGCTTGAAGCTGCAGTTACCATAAAGTTTCTAAAGTTCTTCCATATCTTACTAATACCTACACTGTTAATTACAAAAGATTTGTAAATTGCTACTTCGGGATGATCAATGGTTGATTATGAGTGGCTAAATTTAATTTTATATATAAATGATACTGGGGTTCAGTATAAGGTTTTTTAAAATATGCTGATATTGTTAGCCTTTCATTCACTACCTCCTAAATTTTTAACATCTATACTGTTTTCTCCCTGGAAGACAATACTTACAGGCTTGACTGTTTTATATATATTTTATCTATGGCTAAAAAAAGGAGAAAGAATCCCAGAAGTGATAGTGAGGATGCTGCGCATGATTGACAATATTACGCTGCTATTGATGTAATCTGTGTATTAAGTATCCTGTGTGTGTAAATCGTATTTTCAATCCAGATTTTATAAATTAATTTATGAAATACCCAAATTATTTCAGAATGGAATGAAAAACTGAAATTCTTTTGACTAGTGTTATATGTTGTGTACATGCACAGAGGGGGACAAGCGATTTCTCCCTGGTGGCTGGGAGATCCAAGTGCACCTTAATAGGAAGAACAAATTCTTAATAGAATTAAGATGCATTTACTTTAAAGTCCTGCTGTGGTACTGGAGAAGTCAAGCCTAACTGTGAATCATATGTTTTTTTCCACACCTGAATTGAATTTAGGACAATGTTCTCACAAGCTGTCTTTAACATGTGTATTTTTGTGAATATTATGTATTTTCTAATTAAATTTTACTTGCAATGTGATTTTTACATGAATGAACTTGTTTAAAATGTCAAATATCAGTATTTTTCTTACAACTTTAATGTATAATGTACATTGGTATCTCACCGAATGAAGATTGATTTTACAAAAATCAAGCTAGATGTAGTTGTATATTAGTCTTATATTTTTACAGACCAAAATAATAAATGGATATAGAAATGAAACGTTTTTTTCTCAATTACTTTGTCAGATAAAATGAGGAAGAATGTGTCCTTCTCCTCAAGTGTGACAGCAGCCGGGCTGAACATTTCTCTCCAGGCCAGTGAGCAGGCAGTGTTTTCCAGCAGTGTCTCCTGTGTCCCTGTCCCTCCCCGGAGCAGAGCTGTGCCCTGGGCAGTCCCAGCCGTGTGTCCCCCAGCTCTCGTGGAATGAGGCTGGAGTGCACTCCCCCAGGTCGGCAATGCTGCTTCTACAGGGCACTCACACCCACAGCACTTATCCTAAGACTGAGAAACTTATTAAAGGAAGACTAACTTTCCCTGCTGCTGCCTCCTTGAGGAAGGAATGCAGCTGTTAGCTGCCTCTGTCCTTTAAACCCAGGAGCATTTCCCTTTTCTCGAGGTGATGAGCTCTTAAGGCATTAGGATTTGGGTTATTGTATGAAATTGAAAATTCATGTATGCTCACAGATACAGGACTTTCATAAGTAATCAAGTGAAAGTCCTACTCTCCCTAGTATACCAACAGGAGGAAGGTTTAGATGAGTGCTAAATACTCCTTGGAAATGTGTTATCCTCAAATTACCTGTGGCATTCTACAGACTTCCCAGAATGTGTTCCTTACAATACGAGTGTCCCACTCAGATACTGGCATGTACTTGCACCTGGTAATGCTAGAGAGGGGAAATCAGCTTCAAGGTAGCTTCATAAATGGCTTCCAGCGCTCACACGAGGGAGGACGTGCTGCATGGGAACAGTATTCTTGCATGCTGGAGAAGCATGCAGTAAGTGGCGCAGCTGCTCCTTGGGGAGGCCAGACTGCAGCCAGGATGCAGGAATTCAGACTCGTTGTGCAGCTCTGACAGACCGCTTGTGTACTTTCCCTCTCACACAGGAGATAAATCTGTCTCTGGGGACTCGATGTCGTGTGCTTGATTTGAAAGTGCTTCAGAGCCATGAAGCACAAAGCGATTCAAGTGCTGTGCTATTAAACCAGCAGTTCTTACCCCCAGTTCAGAAGTGTTGCTAATGAGATACCATTTCCTCTCTTGCCAATTGACATTCCTTTCTTTTGAACTGCGATTTTATTACCTGATAGCATAAGGAAATGCCTTGCATTTCATCAGTGAGAGCCTTGTTTCAGGCTCTGGGGTGTTATGTTTGAGGTGTGTAAGGGTGTATTTACTGTCCCCACGTCAGAGCGTGGCTCTTGTCCTGTGAGGTGCAGTGACCTCCAGAGTGCTCTCCTGAGCTCCTGGCAATGCCCAGGTGCTGATAATGGCGTCTGGTAATCACAGATGGAATGGCAGCACCCACTCTGGGGAGCAGAGAGCAGCAGCTGATGTGAAAGGAGCCAGAGAAGGAAGGGAACCACCCAGAGCAGGAGTCGTGCATTTAAAAATGGCATTTGGTCGGTGTGCTTACAGCACTCCTAGCTGGTGTGTGTCAGTCTGTCCTGGCTGAATCGGGGCTGGGAGCGGCCTCATCTCCACTGCTGCAAGAGAAAATGAAGAGCAGGGAGCAAATAGGAGAGTAACTAATAAAGGAGGTGAGAGTCCCAAACACTGCAGAAAAGAGCACTCAGTTCTGCACTGGCCACAGGTCTGCCTGGGCTGTGAAGCTGTATAAGCTGGTCAAAGAAAAGGTCCTGTCTAACTGCAAGCCGGGTCCCTTTCGACCCTCATGGCTGTAGCAGTGAATTCTAGCCATGAGAAGAGTATTCTTGTGAGACACTGGAATTGCTCAGGACTTTTTGCCTTTTTTTTTTCCTTTTGCTTCTTTCCTATTGTTCTGGATATTGTGTACTCAATTAAAAAAAAAAAAAAAAAGTGGGATTCTCTTTTCTGTTGGAGGGCACAAATGATTTGAAATTCTGAAAATGCTGAGGAGAATGAGTTGTATATAGAAACACAGATTTCTCTGCCTTTATGAATGCTGCATGAGGTTGCATAAAATGCTTGGTGTTGTAATGCTGAAATTTAAAAACCTAATTGCTTAAATCCTATGAAAACCTTGTTACTTAGTCTGCTATTCAGACTCTGTCCTGTGCAGCAAAATGAGACAAGTAGATATATTTTTGCACACTCATGAGTTTATAAGTGAGCTAAAACTTAAAACAAAAAACTACTCGCAAAAGACCATTTGGGTTTTATTAAACAGGCTATGAACCGTCTTTCAGATGTGCTTCAGTACCCGGCTCTGTGTAGTGTAGAGAGGAACGCGGAGAGGAAGGGGTAAGGACAGCCCCTGGGCGTGAGCTGGGCACCTCTCTACCCCCAAACCCTTTCCGTACCCACGACGGGCACGGAGAGATTCCGAGCACCTTGGGGCTGCCTTTTCCTCTGCAGCCCTTGAATTTCCCGGGGACTAAAACCAGAGCCGAGCCTGCCTCGCTCCGCCGGGGGCCGCGCCCGGCGCGCTCAGCTGAACCGGGCCCGGAGCGCACCGGGGGCGCTGGGGATGGACCGGGAGGGCTCGGGATGGACCGGGAGCGCCCGGGAGGCACCGGGGGCGCTGGGGATGGACCGGGAGGGCTCGGGATGGACCGGGAGCGCTCAGGAGGCACCAGGGGCGCTGGGGATGGACCGGGAGCGCCCGGGAGGCACCGGGGGCGCTGGGGGTGAACCGGGAGCGCTGGGGATGGACCGGGGGCGCTGGGGATGGACCGGGGGCGCTCGGGAGGCACCAGGGGCGCTCGGGACGGTCCAGGGGCGCTCGGGAGGCACCGGGAGCGCTCGGGATGGACCGGGAACGCTCGGGAGGCACTGGGAGCGCTGGGGATGGACCGGGGGCGCTGGGGATGGACCGGGGGCGCTCGGGAGGCACCAGGGGCGCTCGGGACGGTCCAGGGGCGCTCGGGACGGTCCAGGGGCGCTCGGGAGGCACCGGGAGCGCTCGGGATGGACCGGGAGGGCTCGGGAGGCACCGGGAGCGCTCGGGATGCGCGGCCGGAGCAGCCCCGGCCCGGGAGGAGGTGGGTGCGGAGGAGGGGGCGCGGAGCCGGTCCTACCGGGGCACGGCCGGGGGGCTGCAGGCGGGTCCCGGCGGGACGGCATGGAGGGGGCTGCAGCCCCGCCGCCCGGCCGGGCCCCGCTGCAGCCGCGGAGGCTCCTGTGCCCGGAGCGAGCCCTCGGCGGGGCGGTGCCGGCCGGGAAGCGATGCTCCGCGAGTTGCCGGTGCTCCCTCGGGACGAGCACAGACGGGTCCGCGGGACTCCCGTGGCTGGGCTGCAGTGCTGGATCGGTATTTGCATGCTTTTGTTTGCCTAGGTGTTTTTTCTCGTTAATCGCGGTGCCTGGCGCCGCTTGTCCGGTTTGTAGGAGCGAAGGCCGCTGGCTGCGGGGCTGTGCCGGTGGCACTGAGCGGGAGCGGCGCAGCTCCCGCAGCCGAGGAGCCGCTCCCGCAGCCGCCGAGCTGCACCGTAAGCAGCAGGGCACAGAGCCACCCCTGAGGACACAGACCGAGCTTTTGAAGCTGCCCTTTGTAGGCTGAGACTCTTCCCCACCACCAGAGGAGAGGAGGGCTCCAAACCCCGAGGTGGGGAGCACTTGGGAGCGCTCCCTTTGTGACCCGCAGGAAGCTGACATCCCACCTGAGCCTCGGTAATGTTCTTTTGGGGCAGTTTATTTAAAATTTTCTCTTGTCACAACAAAAGATGCTCCTAAACCAACCTTTTAAATAGCTTCCCCTCATCCCCTTCCTTCATTTTGACAGTAAAATGTTGATGTGACTTATTTCTGTCTCCAAGGGAAAAAAAAAATGGAAACTTGTTCAGTTTCATTATTCAGAGATTTTTTTTTCCCACGCCTCTTCCTTGACATCATCTTTTCATATGTGCTTGTCAATAATCAGATCACTTACACATATCCACATCTTGGGATCTTTGTTTTGGTTTTGTGTTCAGCATTTTCCAGGTGATGACACAATGGTCCAGGATAGCCACATCATTTTCATGTGGTTAAACATCTGACAGTGTTTGCCCTACTTCTGTCATGTACACATCTGCGGTGGGCAAGACACAAACCTCGTTAATGCTGTTTACATTTGCAAAAAATGAATAATGAATTTTCAAGCTTGATGAAGATGATGTTGCAAAGTGAACTACTTAGGAGGGAGTAAGTTTCATTCAGGTATTAGTTCATGTCAGCTGGAGTCTATTGGTTTAGTCAAGTGCCACTTGCACTGGTGTTAAATAAGAAATAAAGAAGACACAAACAGCATTCCAGTACAGTGCTGGACAGCAAGTGACTGCCTGCTAGTTCTGATGAGAAATACAGAAATAATTTATGTTCTTTGCTCCTTGGAAGTCATTCTGTCCCCTTCAGAGTCTTCAGCTGAAATTAAACATCCGGTTTACCGCTGACCTCTCTTGATCCTCGCACATCTCGGTAGCCTGCTCCAAGCAGCCGTGGAATTTGGGTGTTTTCCTGCTTGAGAACTGATCACGGCTTTTGGGGCTGCGTCTTCTTGAGTGTCTCTTTGGCCCTGCACCTTAGGAGTGGGGATGGGGCTTTCGGCTCCTTTCCACAGGGAGCTGTGTTTTTCACTTTCCTCTAGCGTACGGCTCCCACCGTCCATTCCGATCTTTGATTTTGTGTGGCAGCTGTAGCACGCGAGGCCTGGTGAGCGCCGTACGGCCCGGCAGAAGGCTTTGCCCAGCAAGCTCTCGCTCCTCTGCCGCAGGACATCGCTGTGCCTGACGTTAGTGCCCCTGGACGGGGCTGGGACAGGCCCTGTGGAGGTGCTCGCCGTTCCGCTCGCTCTGTCCCCTCGCTGTGTCCCCGCTCGGGCCGGGCAGGGCTGGCGGCGGCTCCGCGCCCTCAGGGCCCTCCGGGCGCCATCTTGGCCGCGGGCGGCGCTGCGGGGCCGCTGCCGCCAGGGGGCGCCGGGGCGCGCGCGGGGCCCTGAGGGGCGCGGGGAGCGGGCGGGCCGGGCCCGGAGCCGCGGAGCCGGCAAAGAGCCCCGAAACGGCCTAAAACAGCGCTAAAACAGCTCGAAAACAGCGTTAAAACAGCACTAAAACACCTTGGAGCCTGCAAAAAACCCTAAAACAGCGCTAAAACAGCACTAAAACAGACCTAAAACACCTCGGAGCCTGCAAAAAACCCTGAAACAGCCCTAAAACACCTTGGAGCCTGCAAAAAACCCTGAAACGGCCCTAAAACACCTTGGAGCCTGCAAAAACCCCTGAAACGGCCCTGAAACAGCCCAAAACCAGCACTAAAACTGCACTAAAACTGCACTAAAACACCTTGGAACCTGCAAAAACCCCTAAAACAGCCCTAAAACACCTCGGAGCCTGCAAAAACCCCTGAAACGGCCCTAAACCAGGACTGAAACAGCACTAAAACACCTCGGAGCCTGCAAAAACCCCTGAAACGGCCCTGAAACAGCACTAAAACAGCACTAAAACAGCCCTAGAACATCCCTAAAACACCTCGGAGCCTGCAAAAAGCCCTGAAACGGCCTAAAACAGCCCTAACACAGCTCTAAAACAGCACTAAAACAGCACTAAAACACCTTGGAGCCTGCAAAAACCCCTGAAACAGCCCTAAAACACCTTGGAGCTTGCAAAAACCCCTGAAACGGCCCAAAACCAGCACTAAAACCGCCCTAAAACCCCTGAAACAGCCCTGAAACAACCCTAAAACACCTCGGAGCCTGCAAAAAACCCTGAAACGGCCCTGAAACAGCACTAAAACAGCACTAAAACACCTCGGAGCCTGCAAAAACCCCTGAAACAGCCCTAAAACAGCCCCGAAACACCCCTGCAACACCCCGGAGCCTACAAATACCCCTAAAATACCCCTAAAACACCCCAGCACAGCCCCACAAACACCTTGGAGCCTGCAAAAAAACCTAAAATTGCCCTAAAACAGCCCGGCACAGGCCTGCAAACACCTCAGAACCTACAAATAACCCTAAAACACCCCTAAAGCACCCCTGCACAGCCCTGCCAACACCTCGGAGCCTACCAAAAAACCCTAAAACAGCCTTAAAATAGCCCTAAACCATCTCTAAAGCAGCCCTAAAACAGCCCTAGAACACCCCGGCACAGCTGTTTGGTCTGCTACTGCAGAACACTTAGAGCACTAAAACAGCACTTGATCTGCATTGATCTATACTCCTTCTGGTAATAAAAATCCCATAAAATCTTACTAGGAGTAATTATATATTATGTTGTTCTGTTTAGACTCAGTTGTTAAAAACACAACTCCCTAAAATAAGCAAAGACACAAATGAGTCACTTTTTTTTTTCCTTTTTTTTGCAAAATGTGACTCATTTTTGTCTTTGCTTTTTTTTTAGGAAATAAAAAGGTACAAGTACCTGTTGGAGTAAAATGTAAATGTACAAGTAAATCAGTAAAATGTACAAGTAAATCAGTAAAATGTACAAGCACCTGTTGGAGTTTATAAAGCTTGACTGAATGACCTACAGCAGTCATTCATGCTTTCTTTGAGATTCTGGATTAAATAGCTGAAAATGCAAAAAAAAAAACCTTTCCCTGCACTATTAGCCCAGTGGCAGCTTCTCTCCATTCTAGCTAAAAGATCCTTGCTCTTTCCTGTGAGGTTAAAGAAGAGTTTCTCCTGGCTCCAGGTAGCCCTTCGTGACCTCAGCCCTTCCATTGCTCACAGGTGCCCCTGAGCCCTGGGCACAAATTCCCAGCTCTGCCAGGAGCTGCAGCTGCAGGAGGAATCCTGCTGGGCTCCTGCAGCCCCGGGCAAAGAGGAGCTGCCAGGACAGCCGTGGCTGCTTGGTGTGGCTGCACAGGAGATGGTGCACGCTGCTTTCGCTGCTTTTCACTGCTGGGCTCCAGTGCATCTTCAGGAAAACACGGCTTATACAGAGTAAAGAATTCAGTAAAGAATTGTAACTTGGCCAAATTCGGTCATATTTTCCTGGAAATGGGAAAATATATCCCAGATGAGGGTAGTTTTCTGCCAATTTAAAATCTCTGCTGTACCTTACGAAGGCATCGGGGCTTTTCAAAAGAGCTAAACAACACGTTCTTTTCCTTAATTTCATTACCTGAATTGATTTGGTTTTATTCCCTAAAACTTTCCCAAGCTGTTAAACCTGCAGCAAGTACCCCATCTGGAAAAAAGATCCAAGCTGGAGGTTCTTCAGGGCTGGGCTGCCCATACAAACAATGTTGTGTAACTGGGACACCAGTAAGGACACGAAGGCCAGGCTGGAAACACAGAAACTTCCTTGAGCTGGGCTTGAACAAGTACAGTGCTTTCATTTTTGTTTCATTAAGAAGAATGTTGAAATTTTGCGTAATGGTGTATTCATGCTTGCAAGCACCTTGGAACAGTGACATTAGTGAAGAAAAGAGAAAGGCTCTAAACCGTAGGAGAAAAGTGAGTTATCAGAATTTGCTCTCTGCGTTTGGAACACCCCAGGTGGGCTGAACAGAAAGGACCTTGTGCTAAATATAAATTACAAACATGGCTGGGTGAGTCTGCAGGGTTGTAAGAATAAAACACCTCCAGAGGGAGCAGAACAGGGGAAGGAGCCTTCTCTTGTGAAGTTTGCAGCTCTGTGGCAGAAAAGCTTTTCTGCTGTAAAGCTTGAATTTCCTATGGCAGCAACTGTAATTTCAGACATTTCTCTTCAAAGATGTTATCTGTGCCCTGCCTGAATGTGGTGCGGCAGTCTTAGAGAAAGGACAGTCAAGCTATTTTGGAGAACTTCAGCATGTGGAGTTTAAAGAAACCACTCGTATCTTCTGATGGAAGAAAGCTGGACATTAGCAATTCTTGCTGTTTTCAGCTTGTGATAGCTGTTGTGTTCTTAAAGCTGGAAATTTTATTTCAGTGGCATTGGCTGAGAATCTTGTCAAATATTTATTTAAAGAGTACTTTTAACCCTTGTATAATTGCAGACTTATAAAACATAAACTCAAAAAAAATCTCATGCTGCTGATATGAAGAAAAATTGCACATTTATTAGATAATTGTTCTAGAGGCATTTTACTGTCTTTTTTTCCACACAAATATTGTCATCTGTGGACCAGCAGCTGCTCCTCTGAGGTGTGCTCTCTTGTCCTGGCCAAGGTGCTGGCTGCTGGTTTTTCCTGACCCCTGGAGCTGATTCTCAGACATGGAAGTGGGAAATTGAGAGTGGGATAGGGAACATTCTCTGTGTTCCTCTGCTGGTTCACCTGAGCCCAGAAAGGAGCAGGAGCTGTCGATGAGTCTCACTGGAGTACCTGGGAAGAGACCTGTGCTCGGCAGGGCTTCCCAGGGTGGCGGCGTGGCACGCTGCTGGCTGCAGTGTCCCCAGCTTGACCTGAGACCCCTTCCCTGGCAGAACAAAGCTCAGGAGAGCTGAGGGGCTCTGTGGAGTTCGGGTTCTGCTCGGTGTAGAAGACAGACAGCTGTGTCTTATCAGAAATTTAATAAATCACTGGAGTAAGAAATCTCTCCCATGCGGAGACTTTGCACTTTTTAACTTTTGCAGGTCATCCTTCCAATGTAACTCGAGGGAGGTGCCAGCCTCACTCTGCTGTACATTAGCAGTTTCTCTTCCTGAAGACTCCAGAGCAGCACATATTGCAGCTTCTGTTATTCTTTGCCACTGACAATGTGTGATCACATGTATGTCACACTACTTTTTGTGTCCTAATTTACCTCACAAGATAATATTTGGTGTTTTCAAAGTGCTATGAGATTTTTCTGACAGTCTTGAAGAAAAATATTTGTTAAATTAATACTAAACCATACCAGATGGGAAAGATGAGAGGAGGGAAAATAGAGCAGAATATTTCAAAACTGGGGGTGTACTATGTTCATATTTAAAACTCATTAATTTTCAAGTGCTGAGTACTACAGGCCATTTTTTTAGTAATGGGGAAAACAAAAAAAAAAATGTAGCACATGCTTAAATATGTAATGTTCAGAACTTTAGGGGGATGTTCAGTTCATTTTACCCGCAGCTGTGCTTGAAGTTCATCCAGTTCCATTGTGACCTGGACTGATGCATTCCCTGGTTTGAGAGCCCTCGCTGGTTGTGTGTTGAGCAAGAAAACAGTTGAAGATGGGCACATTCAAGGGAGAGGGTGCAGGAGGCCCGGCAGTCACGATTGCAGCTGTCACAGTGCTGTGACAGTGGCAGTTTGCTCTTTTCAGGTGGACAAGAACATAAGTCAAAATACAAAAGAACCGCCTGTCCCACCCGGATGGATTGTGTTGGACTGCACTCCCAGCAGTGTAAAAAGGCTTTGCAGCAGACGTGTCCTTGTCACCCTGCCACCCTGCCAGGCAGGACAGCACAGGCACAACCGTCGGGGTTTGTGCAGCAGCAGGGGACACTGCAGAGCCACCGCTGCTCCAGAGACAGCACCTGGGGCAAAGCTCTTGTGTAAACAGGTGCCACTTGTTGGGGACAATCAGCTTTTAATTGAGCCACCATGCTGCTATGAAAAAACGGTCTCATTTATGTGCAACAAAGAAGTTAAAATAACAATCCAGATTCCTTTTTTTAGTCAGTGCTAAGATTGGCTTCTGACTTCCTGTTCTCTAATGGGAGGGATTAGGCCCTTTATGTTTTGAAAGATACGGAGCCAATTCTTGTTACAAAATTCCAGTGCTGAGATCAAATGAACGAACAAAAACAACTACAAAAAACTTGATTTGTCAGAGAGGAACCTTCATTAGTGCTCTCGTCTCTTTTCTGTCATAGGAATTGTTTTTAAGCTATAATTGGATCTCACTGACAAAAGCTTCTGGCTCCGTATGTAAAGATTCGTAAAACGCTGCCTTTCTGTAAGCCAGTCTGATCTGTGCCAGAAAATAGGAACCGGAGCTCCTCCCCCGCGTCAGTGCCAGGGACTATTGGTTAGTTCAGCTTGAAATGCACTCTGCAGCACACGGTGCTGGCTCTGATGCTTGCTCTTAAAAAGCAGGGAAAATCTTCCTTGAGCAGCGCTTTACATAACCCTGCCCTGTGCAGAGCTCAAGTGAATTCCTTACAGAGCTGCTGCCAGTCACCAGCAGGAATCTCTCCTCACCCCAGTCCCTCTGCTGCTCCTGTCAGGAATGCAGGAGCTGAGCTGCTGCTCACAGTGATGGAAGTGTTTGCATGTTCCCCTGCAGCAGAGCTGCTGCTCACAGTGATGGAAGTGTTTGCATGTTCCTGCAGCAGAGCTGCTGCTCACACTGATGGAAGTGTTTGCATGTTCCTGCAGCAGAGCTGCTGCTCACAGTGATGGAAGTGTTTGCATGTTCTCCTGCAGCAGAGCTGCTGCTCACAGTGATGGAAGTGTTTGCATGTTCTCCTGCAGCAGAGCTGCTGCTCACAGTGATGGAAGTGTTTGCATGTTCTCCTGCAGCAGAGCTGCTGCTCACAGTGATGGAAGTGTTTGCATGTTCTCCTGCAGCTCTGCAGACCTGGCTGCTGGGGCAGGGGGGTGGCTGCAGCTGCAGCAGCTTTGCTGTCTGTGCTTGCATTTCTGTCTGCAGTGCGGGCTCAGTGCCACATTTACACCATCAGACGGGGCTGGGTGTGCTCAGTGTTACAAAACAACCTGTGTGAAACACCTGTGGGTCAGGGCTCCTCTTCATAAAGCTGGGCTGGAGCTTTGTTACAGGTGTGCCATTTGTACAGCTGCTGTTCAGAGAAAATAACCACGTTTCAGAATATTAGAATGTAAGAGAAAATAACCACGTTTCCAAAATATTAGAATATAAGAGAAAATAACCAGGTTTCCAGAATATTAGAATTGCCTTACTAGGCAGGGCTGCCTGTCTCCTGTTTCAGGGTTTCTTCGGGTACACTGTTTTTCTCAGTCTGTTCTCTACCAGCTGCACGTTCTATTCCAGCTGAGATGAGGAAACATCCTGCAGACTGGATGATGCTAGGGTTAAACATTTCAGATGGATTTTTGTACACTGAGAATTTCTGTTCTTGCCAGCCATAGTTGTGGTGAGCGTGTTGGGAACTTTGTTTTACCATATTTCTGTGGATTATTGACTCCAAGCACGTTATGCTCCTCTCCTCACTGCTGTAACCATGTAATAGACACTTTTGGAACGGTGTCCCGTCAGAGGAATGTCTGTGGAAATTGTGGTCTCAGCGTGACAAAAGCAAAAATCTCTGAGTTTATTCTGTTCCTATTTTTATTTCTGCACAGGAAAAAAAAAAAAGCTATAAAGTTATTATCTGTTTACAAACATTTTACTTTATAAAAACAAGTTCATAATTTATACTCAGGATTCAATTGGGGTTGAAAATCACTGCAGCTGTCTTCACGCAAGCTGTTCTGTCTCTGAGCTTCCAGTTTAATATATGCAGTCTGCCGCATTAATTCTTGAAGTGGCTCTTAAGTGGAAAGCTGTAAAAGGGGTGATCTTGGACAAAGATGCTTTTGAGCATAGGAGACACTCATCTTTGGTTCCTCGTGTCCAAATGGGCTCAAGTAAATAAGCCATTTCATAGCAGCCTTCAGAATGGTGAAAGGTGCTCATAAAACCTCTGCAACCTTTTGTGGTACAGGGAAAGCCAGTCATAAAGTGAATTCAAGTGTCTGGAAAAGGGCCTTGAGGAAGGCAGGGAGGGCAGTAATGCTTGACCATACGGGTTTCATTCATACGGGAATGAGGGAAGTGTTGGAAAGGCAAAGTGAATTCAAGGAACACCTGGGCTCCTTTGTGCAGAGGAGAGAGCTGGACTGGCAGAAAAGGGTGTGGGTGTGAAGGAAGAAGGATCTGGGACCAGGTGAAGGAGTTTTCAGTCTAAAGAATGTCTTGTGCTCAGGTGTTTGTGGCACGAGCATATCCTGCTAAAGCCCTTTCTCCCAGCTATGTGTGACTTTCGGGGCACAGAATTGATCTTCCTTAGTTTCCCAGGGAGTGAGAAGGGATTGGTACTGTAAATCTAATTTTCGAAAAGAATGAATTTAACCTGTTTCCCAAAATGGAGCACATTCCATCACTGCTCCCGTGGCCTCAGGCACTCTGGGCAGGTGTCGTGGTGTTCCGGGGAAGGAACATGCAAAGTGTGCATCCCCCATGCATCCCTGGGCTCACCCGAGCATCCCTGAGCATCCCTGGGCTCACCCGCGCATCCCTGAGCATCCCCGCCCTCACCTGCGCATCCCTGAGCATCCCCCGCGCATCCCTGAGCATCCCTGAGCATCCCTGGGCTCACCCGCGCATCCCTGAGCATCCCTGAGCATCCCTGGGCTCACCCGCGCATCCCTGAGCTTCCCTGAGCATCCCCGCGCTCTCCCGCGCATCCCTCCGCATGCCCGAGCATCCCCGCGCATCTCAGCATCCCTGACCATCCCCGCCCTCACCCGCGCATCCCTCCGCATCCCCGCGGATCCCTGAGCATCCCCGCGCTCACCCGCGCATTTCTGAGCATCCCCGCGCATCCCCGCGCATCCCCGCGCGCCGCCGCGCTCCGCGTGTCCCCGCCTGTCCCCTCGCTGCCGGTGCTCTCGCCCGAGCTCGTCTGGCTTCTCCCGGCTCCCGGCGCGGCAGCAGCGCCGGGCAGCCCGCTTCACACAGGTGCTGTGCGCTGGGCGGTGACAGAGCGAGGGGCGTGCGGCTGGCAGGAAAACCCGAATGAGCCCGAGTTCGTGGCTCGGCCAGGTCGGGCTGTGCTCTCTGAGGCGCTCCTGAGGAGTCTTCACGCAGCAGTCCCGTTTTCTCCTGCGGCACAGGCGCGGCCGGGCAGACGGCGAGTGCGGGCGCACGGGCTGCGGCGCTGCCGGAGCCGGGAGCACGGAGCGGGCGGGCGCTGCCTCCCGGCTCCCAGGAGCGTCTGCAAGTTCATGGACTTGTTCCACTCGAAATAACCCATGGTATGTGCTGGGTTCAGCGGTCAAGAGGTCCTTCAGGAGTAATCGAGGAAAGCGGGAGGTTTTTAGACACTGAGCTTGTGGGGTTTTTTTCCTGTGACTGATTTTAGCAGATTTGTCTTTAACATGAAACTGCAAAGAAAGGCAGAGGGAACAACAGTGGATAACAATAGGCAGCCTTCACCTGAAGGCACCAACAAGAAAGAAGGAAAGGGACTGTTTAAAAGGGCCTGGAGGGACAGGACAAGGGGCAATGGCCAGAGAGCAATGTTAGATAGGATGTTGGAAAGAAATTCTTTGCTGTGAGCATGGTGATGCCCTGGCACAGGTGCCCAGAGCAGCTGTGGCTGCCTCTGGATCCCTGGAAGTGTCCAAGGCCAGGCTGGACAGGGCTGGGAGCAGCCTGGGACAGTGGTATCGTTAGGGTTTGTGTAAAATGTTCCTCACTTCCAAAGCAGTTTACTCAAACAGGACTGCACGCCAGGTGCCTGTGGGGAAAGGGAAGGGCAGAGTACCTAGCTCACCTTTGACTGGACATGTAAGGTCACAGCTGCTGGGAAAGACCAAACAACTTGCTCTGGATGTGCACAAGTGTCTTTAATACCCAAACGCTGATTTGCTGAACCCTTTAGGAAGGTACAGCAAGTACCTCGCCAAGTGAAGCGCTGGCTGTGCCTCGGGATGGGGCTGGGAGCACTGCAGGGCCGGAGGGCACAGCGGCTCCTGGGGCAACGGGCAGCTCTGCTGCAGCTGCGGTGTGGGCATGGGGCAGCCAGCGTGGGGTTACACCGCGGTTACACCGTGGTTACAATAGGGTTACACAGTGTGCTTACACCGTGCTTGCGTTGTGGTTACACTCTGGTTACACGGTGCGGTTACACTGTGTGGTTACACTGTGTGGTTGGACTGGTTACACAGGGTGGTTACACTCTGGTTACACTCTGGTTACACAGCGCGGTTACACTGTGTGGTTACACTGTGTGGTTAGACTGGTTACACAGGGTGGTTACACTCTGGTTACACTCTGGTTACACGGTGCGGTTACACTGTGTGGTTACACTGTGTGGTTAGACTGGTTACACAGGGTGGTTACACTCTGGTTACACAGCGCGGTTACACTGTGTGGTTACGCTGAGTGGTTACACTCTGGTTACACTGTGGTTACACGATGTGGTTACACTCTGGTTACGCCGTGGTTACCCTGCGGTTACACCGTGGTTACCCCGCGGTTACACCGGCCCCGCGGTGCCGCTGCCGGCGTTCCGAGCGGAGCCGCCGCAGGCCGGCGCTGCTCTGGGCTCGGGGCTGTGTGACATCACCGGCAGCCAATCGGGAAGGGCTTCAGGGCAGAGTTTAGAGCTCTTTCATAACATATTTATAGTCAGCGCAGATATTTTTGGGCTTCGGTACATTCATTTTGTCGCAGAGTCCATGTGTCAGTGTGGCCGGGGAAGAAGAAAGCCAGGTACGAGCCCGGTGTCCGCCCTGCTGGGCACCGAGCGCCGCGGGGCCGCGCTGCCGGCACGGCTTCACACTCGGGCGTCTCCCTGCGGGGCTGTGCCGGCCTGGGCAACCTGCAGGGACTGCCCAGTGCTCCGCCAGCAGCAGACGGGCAGGACACGCGTGTGTCCGTCCGTGTGTCCGTGTGTCCGTGTGCTCCGGCCGGCCCGGGCTGACCCGGGGCTCCCCTCGCTGCCCCGGCCGGGCTGGCGGGGTCGGGCCGGGTTTGGGGGCCCTGGGCCCCCAGCCCTGCTGTGCCCTGCTGTGCCCTGCGGTGCCCGCTGACACAGCTCAAGGAGAGCTGCTCCCTGCTAGTGTCTGTTCCAGAAAAGTCTGGGTGACCCGGGCAGAGCCCCCACCATTCCCGCTGAACTCCTTCCTTTCCTGAGTGCCCTCGCAGCAGGACTTCGTGGGATTGCAAATTTCCAGCCCATGAAACAAAACATTATTTCTTTGTACAAAAGAAAGAAGCAGAGGCTTCTTTCAGGGGAGGGACTGTCTGGGGTGTTCTCCCCACTCCAAGCACTGTGGCTGTGCTCTTGTCAGGTTGCTAAAAGTCACACATTCAAATGTGTTCCATGGTGGGTCTGCCAAGTGTAGAAGTGCAGTGCTGGCCCCTTCATCCTCTTGGGATCACAAATATTTTACAAGCTCCTGAGCTAAGAGGCTTGGGAAGAAGCCTTTCTGGTGCTGTCTGTATCTCTGGCAGGCTGCTCGGCGTTCACAAAGGATTTAGCAAATGAGGCAAAGCATGAGGTGAGAAAGGTGTGGACGTGGCTATTTTGAGATCATAAATGGGAATGGCAGCTGCAGAGAGCTGCAGACAGACCTTGCAACACTGAGAGACTGAGAGGAAAACCGGCCAAAACAAGGTGTCAGTAAATGATGATGCGGCTGGGGATGATGTGAGGGAGCCTCACGTGAGTGGGGTTGGTCTGTGAACCAGCATTTTTCATCAAAGAAAGAGATCATGAAGTAATCCAGATGGCCTCAGGAAAACCTTCAGCTCACAGGTCAGATACAGGCAAGAAAGAATTGAAAGTTAGGAACTATTAGAAGTACAAAGACAGAAAATCAAAAGTATCTTGTGTTCCTCTCTGCATCTGTGGTTTCATCTTTGACTGAATCCTGATCCTGTTGCAGCAGGACTGGAAAAGGCATCTGGAGCAGGAGCTGGGATCCACATCCCTTTGGGAAATGCTTCTGTGGAAGCAGATTTTAGTATTCCCATTTCCACATTGAACAGGAATCCAGTAGAGTTTATGAAATCTGAAATTGCACGAGACAGTAAGTAGAAATTATCAAGAAATGGTCTCCAAATGAGCTAAAGGAGGTTTTTTGACATGTGATGTATCACTGAGGTTTGGAACTCACTCTTGCAGTTGTAACTGAAAGAAGATTTATATATGTTAAAAATCATCAAAGTTGTTTAGCAAAGCTATCTTTCTGTTTCAAGGAACTCTTATGCTGCAAATTCCTGTAGGTTAGGGGAGCATTTCAGGCAGGAATGCTGCACACTTGCCCTGGTTTCATACTCTGAGCATCAGCTGTTGGGCTCAGCTGGAAACACGTTCCTCAGCTTTGTTGGACAGTGAAGCCATGCTGGCTATTCTTGTATTTGTGGGCAAATTTCTGCTGTACCACCACGGAACAGCATCCCAGCTGCTCACTAGAGCTGACATACAAGCCAGCCCTCCCTGATCTTTATTTCCTGCTGTATTACTCTTGGAAAATGAGTGCGATTTTCCATCTCCTGTGACTTGTGGGTGGGTCAGCCCCTGTTTGTCTGAATGCCTTCCCAATGAGCATGAGAATATTGAGCGTTTTGCCAGGCCAAATCTGACACTCGCGGTTTTGCCACACTTGCAGGATCTGCTGGAGTGTCCAAGGTGCTTTCCATCCCCGTTCCTTCTCTTCCTCAGGCCGAGGGAGCAGCTGGCTCAGCCTCTGCTCGTGGCTGGCGTGTCCAGCCTGGCTGTGCCGGTCCCCATGCCCGCTGTGCCACCTCTCCCTGCCAGAGGCTGCTGAGCAGGGCAGCTGCTGCTCTCTGAGGGGCACCAGCCCTGCCTGCAGAGCTGCCTCCCTGCCAGCTGGGAATTGGGGTCACTGACCACTGCTCACCCTGAGCAGAGCTGTGCTGGCTCTTTCCGGTCATCCCGGTTCCTTTGGAGTGCTGGAAATGGATTCCAAAAGGTTTTGCTCCATGGTTTTGTTGGGACTGAGATTAGGCTGAACACCCTGTAGTTCTTCCTCCTCAGCCTTCTGGAAGCTGAGTGTGACATTTGGCTTTTTTCCAACCGCCAAACCCTGCTCTGATTGCCCTGGCATTCAAGCTGGCTGACGGAGCCTCACAGTGCTGTGAACCAGCACCTTTAGCATCCCCAAACGCCTCATCTGGTCCCAAAGGTGTTGTTAGTGTTTGTTGTTTTTTCCTTCACCAGCTTGCTGTAACAGTCCCTCTCTGGATCTGCCTGTGCTAGGCACTTCTCAGATTGTCCCACTGGACAGGGGCCTGGGAACCTGAGGGCAGAGCTGGCAGTAAAAGCCAGGGCAAAGAACGCCTGGAGTTACCTTACTGATAAATGAGAGCATTTCTGCTACAAGGTGCTGTGAAGGTCTCTGCCCGTGTTGCTCCTGAAGGCTGAGCCGCTCAGAATGTTGGCTTTTATTTATCTCGGTTTGTCTCATTCCTTGTTTCACTGCAGCTCCCTCCTGGCTTTCCTGAAGCTGAGCACGAGGCAGCTGGGAGTCTGGGCACACCACACCAGGGCTGGCTGCCCGAGGAAGCCTCCCAGACACAGACTGTCACACCAGCCACACATGGCAACAAAACACATCCAGACCTTCCCTTGGAGAGGACTTGCTCCTCCTGGCAGCAGCATCCTGGGGAAATGATTCTCTCAGTGAGGAGCTGCATCCGTCACCTGGTGTGCAAGGGACCAAACCCCAGGCTGGGGCTGGACACTCAGAACATATCCTGAGTTCCTGGGAGCTGTCCCACCTCTGCTGCACCCCACGCTCCTGTGTGCATCCTTCCTTGTCTCACAGCCAATGAACGGAGCTCCCAAGGCTTCTGCAAGATTATTGATTTGTGCAGATCATTACTGCAGCTGTTGAACAGATCCGAGGAGACCGAGGCAGGAAAAGTGGGACATGGTTGTTGTTTTTTTCTCCTGTGTCTTTTCTAAATTCTCTTGACTTCCTGTATCTCATTATTATTTATGAAATACAAATAACTCTTTGGCAGATTTTTTGTATTGTCAGGGTATTGTGCTTCACAAGGGAAGCCTGATTTATCCTTGCCTTGAGGAAATTATATGCTGTAAGTGAAAGGTTGTCATTAATGACCAGTTTCAGTCAACAAGATCTATGTGATGCTTTCTGGAGCTTGCATGGAATCGACTTTGCACCAAAGTACTTGCACAGAAATGTTTAAAACAACAGGAAGGAAAGGACTCCTGTGTTTCCCCAGGAAGAAAATCCTGCAGCATGTGCTCCTCATTCAGTCATTGTGGGCTTACAGGGCAGTATTTGATTCCTTTACCTGTCTGTGATAGTAAAGGTGCTCCATAAGGAAAGTGGAATCCAAGGAATGCTGGCTGAAGGATATGTAGTGTGGGAAGGAAGCAAAAATTGGGCTCCAAGGCTTGTGCTCTGAAAGTCGGAGTGGTTTGACATTGCTGTGCTTGCCTTAGGACAGGAACCACTCCTGTCCTGAAGAGAATTTCCCCCTGGATGTGATGCACCCTGGAAGTGATCACCTTTAGACCCAGCTTTGCTGTTCTGATGCTGGGTGCAGTTGTCAGAGTGACCGCCCTGCCCTTAAATGGGTCATTTTCTTGCTGCTCCTTGTGTCTGCTGTGCCATCTGGGCCTGGGGGCTTCCAAGTGCATTTCCCCAGGGTGCTTCCAGTGCCTTCCACCGTGTTCACACAATTTGTCTCCCTGGATAACCTGGCTGCCTGTTAAAATGCAGCTGACTGAAGTCTCTAAAGCTGCCACCAGAAGTTTTAATCTTCCAGGCATGATTCTACATGCCAGTGCTTTTATTTGCCTGCAAGTGCAGAGTGGTGTGTGCTTGATTTTTCAAAAGCTCTCGTAAATGTTTTAATCCTTTCGTTACTATTATTTGATCAGGCCTCATCTGAACATGCTGCGCTGCCTTCCAAGTGCTAAATTCCTCAGTAATTCCTTTAATCTTTATTTTCTCAGTTTATTCCCTCATTGTTGGGTCTGTAAGTTAACAGAATACAGGGGCAGAACAAGAGAGATCTGGCCTTTATGATCTGGGGACACAGAGGAATCAAGTGATCTGGAGGCAAAAAGCTCATTCCTCCTACTTAAACCTTTCTCTTTTGATCACTTCAAGAGCCTTTGGAATTTCAAGACATTTTCTGCCTCTCCCCCACATCCCCCTCCTGCTTAGCAGGCAAGCACCTCACTTCTCCTTTGGGTTTCCCAGCAGCCTGACCACAAAGGAATTATTTCATCTCAGCCTGTGAGCTGTGCCCAGCACAGAGACTCCTCCTGCCCTGGGGCATTTGTCCCACTGCGGAAAAGCTTCCCTCGGGCCCTCTTTGGGGAACCTTGTGCGGACTGGGAGCTTTGCCTCTCATTTCCCAGTGATTCAGCAGCTGAACCTCAGAGAAGAATGAGGTGGTTCCTTTAATTCTGGCTGGTAACAAGAGTTCCACCCTGAGTTTGGGGGACGCAGCCACAGGAGGAGTGGTTTTGGAAGGGGTCATGGCACAGCTCTGGGAAGTCACCCCCAAAAATGCCCCATGGCCAGGGGGTGCAGAGAACCTGGTACCTGCAGGTCAGAGGGGAAGGTGTGAGTCAAAATAGCTGCAATGTTATAGAAAGAGTGAGGTGTTAGACATCAGAGCATCAGATTTACTATTGTAGGGATCTAAAATAATAGCAAATTCCCATTGCAACCGTGGCATCATCTTTTTGGAGGAGTTTTGGGTAGTAAGGGCTCTCACTAGCCTCAAATAACTGGTTACAAAGCAGAGTGGGACAGGGGTTTCATGAGCTGGGGGAAAGCCAGAGGCTGCTTTTAAGGCTGGTGGGAGAGGCCGTGCCCGCAGAGAAGCTGGCTTGCTCTGGCCAGAGCTCTCTGCAAACAGCTTGGCACCCGGCTCGTTAAGCTTAATTACTGTCATTCACAGCCCAAATTCTGCCCCTTTGCTGCCGGGTGACCGCTGGCAGTGCTGCCCCAGAAACGAGGGACAGATTATTTCACTTGGAAAACTGGAGTGATCTGTAACTTTTCCTTCTCTCTACTTTTATTTTGAGGCAGACAGTGGCAGTGTTGATATTCCACCATGCATTATTACAGCTGGATATTCTCACAGCTTCTCTGCTTTAGGCTTTTTGTCCTTTCTGTGTCACGGGGGTGCAGCTCATGACTAGCAGCACTTCCATGGTCACTTCAGGTTCCTCAGCTTGTCTTAGCAGTGCTGGAGAGGGCTGAGAGTCAGAGAAGGGAGACTTGGGATGTGTTACATTGGAAGTTGTGCCCATGGGAAGGAGGTGATGAAACACAGGGAGGAGAATTGCACACAAATACATGGGAGAATTTCATCTAAATAGCAAACTGGCCTCTGGAAATAGGTGAAGTTTAAGCCTGGAGAACATCAACCTCAGGGGACAGACAGGCTCCTTTTCCATTGAGACTGGGATTTTAGCTGGAGGTTTGGATTGCTGCACTACAGAAAGAAATTACTTCATCTCCTCAATTTGGGATTAATCAATTATTTGAATTCTTAAAAACCCCAGAAGCAAACCCAAATCCCTCTCTGTATTTCTTCTGTAGTCAGTATTTTCACGTGGTACTAATTCATTTGCATTTCTCTGTGCCTTAAAACTAATTTCCCCCGTGTTCTACTCTATTTTTATCTGCTCAATATTAACCCAGCTAAGATGATTTCAAAGTCTGTAGAATCAGGTGTGAGAGTAAACAACTTCACATTTTCAGCACTGCTTACAAAGTCAGTTATTATTACTGGAGAGCAACTTCAGTTCTGAGATGATGATTCCACCCCCCTCGTCTCTTTTAGCAGACAATTCCCTCAAGTATTATTTCCTGTTCTTGAGCAAGAAGCTGAATTTCTGCCCTGTTTCAGAGCCATCCCCTGCCAGCACCTCGCCCCTCCGAGCTGCAGAGCCTCCCCAGCTGAAGGCCTTCTCCTGGGGGCTGTGAGGGCACCAAAAACCAAAGTAAGCCATTGTTGGTAAGCAAGAGGCTCCCAGGAAAGGTGCCCGAGTTTATTCTGAAGGGTTCATCCTCAGGCCATCCTGACTCTGCTGCACCTCAGGTCTTTGGCCGGCAGCTCGAAGGGGAAGCACACATTTCTGACCCTGCTGTAGCTCTGTGAGAGGGAAGATTTAATCCAAGATTTGATCGCAGGAGTCTGGACTTGGTTGAGCATCCACAATCAATGCAGCCAATGTCCAAATTCTCGCTTTGTTTCCCTTTGTGTTTCATATTTGAAATGATCAGGGGGTTGCAGAGTGCTCCAGTGCAAACCTGCCAGTCCCGTGCCAACGCTGCCAGCTCCACAAGCACTCTGATTCTGCAGGATTTGAAGTCAATGGCAGAATTTGAAAATGCCACAAACACCACGTGGCTGAAGCCTGCAGCAGACTGTGCACCAGGAGCAGTTTCACCAGGAGCTGTAGTGTGACAGAGCCTGAATGACAGAAATTCCCTTTCTGTGCAGCTTTCTGGGCTCTGGATGTGCTGCTTTGCTGGGCAGGTGTGATTTAGCCAGGACCACCAGCAGCACAGCCCATCGCTGCACCTGCAGCCTTTTTAAGGTTTTTACTTCAAAATGGGCCCAGGAACACTAAACCCCCTTAGTTCTCTGAATAGGGAAGAGAGGAGGGGATGCACCTTTTAATGACTGGCTTTGCATCGAGTACAATATGGAGAAATGGAAAAAATGCTTGTTTTAAAAACGCATGTGGAAAAGCTCAAGATGGAGAACCCACTGCGAAGTCTGCAAAGGGAAAAAAGCACCAAGCTTATGGTGAAAGTAAAGCTGCATGGCTGTAACCATGGAGACCAAAGCTCTTCCCATGCAGAAATAAATGAACACAACCTTTTCATATTTATTAGTGGGACTGATGATGAAAGATAAAGTCAAATTAAAATATAAAGCAACAGAGACAAGAGCGAGTGGCTGCCTCTGCCCCTGCAATGCAGGTTCTTGTAACGGATCATCACAGACGAGCTGGGGTTAGAGAGGCAAATCAGTTATAAAAGGAACAAAATACTCCTGGTTATACCAACCTGCTCATGCAAATATCAGCTTCTTTATTAACAAAACTGGAGAGACAAAGCACGTGACATATTCCTGAAATCTTTTGGTTCTGACCAAAAAATGGAAATTGTTTTCCTACCACAGCTGCGTGTGAAATGTGTTCTACACAATGGGGAACTTTCCTGTAACTGCACTAGTGAGTATTTGAAACCTGCTAATTTCTTAGTGGCAAGAATGACAGAATTTTCCTATAAAAATACTGGGTGAATATTCAGGTTTGCCATGAAAATTCGTGTCAAAGGTCCAAGAATTGACTGGTGAGCTGCTGCCAGGGAGCTGTCACTGCGGGACAGAGGGACAGCAGCAGCAGATGGCACCGGAGCTGATTTCAGCGAGGGTCAGAGCTCTGCCATGGACCTTCCCTGCACAGCTGACAGCAGAACGGTTCGACTGAGCAGCAATCCCGGAGCAGGGGAAGGCTCCAGCCCCGGCCCCGCAGGAAGGTGCTGAGGGGAAGGGCGGCTGTGGGGACAGAGCCGGAGCTCACGAAGCTGCCTGCGCGTCCCTGCCGGGGCCGTGCCTCGGGGAAGAGGCAGGGAAGGAGGGAGGAGCACCCTGGCAGCGGCAGGACAGCCGGGCAGAGCCCGTGCGGGGCCGCAGCAGCTCCGGGCAGCCCGTGCGGAGCAGGGCCAGAGCAGCGCCGCTCTGCAGAGCCCGCAGCGCAGCACCAAGCCCGGGGGGCGCCCGCAGCCCCGGGGCCGGCACAGGGCCGGGGCTGGAGCTGCTCCCTGCGAGCCCCGAGGGCTGGGGATCTGCTCCAGGGCCGGGGCTGGAGCTGCTCCCTGCGAGCCCCGAGGGCTGGGGATCTGCCCCTGGGCCGGGGCTGCTCCCTGCGAGCCCCGAGGGCTGGGGACCTGCCCCAGGGCCGGGGCTGGAGCTGCTCCCTGCGAGCCCCGAGGGCTGGGGATCTGCCCCAGGGCCGGGGCTGGAGCTGCTCCCTGCGAGCCCCGAGGGCTGGGGATCTGCTCCAGGGCCGGGGCTGGAGCTGCTCCCTGCGAGCCCCGAGGGCTGGGGATCTGCCCCGGGGCCGGGGCTGGAGCTGCTCCCTGCGAGCCCCGAGGGCTGGGGACCTGCCCCAGGGCCGGGGCTGGAGCTGCTCCCTGCGAGCCCCGAGGGCTGGGGATCTGCCCCAGGGCCGGGGCTGGAGCTGCTCCCTGCGAGCCCCGAGGGCTGGGGACCTGCCCCAGGGCTGCCCCGGGGCTGTGAGCGGGGGAACTCCCAGCCCACGCAGCTCATGGGACCGCATCCTAATTGCACACATCGGGGTGAGGCCCTTCCAGCTTTACCGAGCTATTTTCTTCCCCTTTCTGACTTCCTCAAAAGTGTGGTTAGCCTCAAATCTGGAGAGGAATCTGTGAACAGCCTCAAAGCCAGAGTAACTGCTTGAAATACTAGAAAGTTTATGCCAAGACTTTAAATAACCACCCTCCATCCTTCTTGATATCCCGTTAAGAGAATGGTTGTGTACAAGACCTTTCATTTAATCACTGCACAAAATGGTATTTCCTGGAATCTTCTGGCAAACAAAACACTTCTAAAGAGTTCACATTTCAGTCTTACTCTTCACTGACTGCACCAGGAGTTCAGAACACCGAAATCTGATTTTTAACTATAGAGTTGCTAATATCAAGATTACCTTACCAGGTGCTGAGACAAACGTGATGCACATTGAGGAAAGGACACCAAACTGTTTGTGTCATTGCTGAACAGAGGGAGGCTGCTGCACTTCCCCACTGCATTGAGGTTGTTTCTCACCACAGCAGAGTCCCCTCAGGGAATCCCCTCCTCAGGTCCCTGCCCAGGGGCCACACTGCAGGCCTGGCCCGGCCAAACCGAGCCCAGCTTTGAGCAAACTCGGCTCCAGTTTCTCTGGTGTTCAATTCCCTTTACCCCCCAGGCTGGCCCAGGCTCGTGCTCCTCCCCGGGCAGGTCAGTGTTCCAAAGCACTGCCCCGCCGGCCCCCAGGCCCAGGGCTCTGACACTCGAGGATTTTCCAGGTGAAATCAGATCTCCATTCATCGAGGAATCCACAGACCTCCTTTGCCCAGGATGCAGAACAAGCAAACCAGTACAATGCTATTTATACTTGTGTTCTACAGCACTGAACAGGAACAACACATTTCAGCCCAAGTCACGCTGCAGATTCTCAATAACCTGGAAGGAGATAAGTATTCAGTAAGTACTAAACACAGAGGCCCCGGCAGGGCTGGGGAGCACTTGGAAAAACAGAGGCAGAAAAAGAGGAATGAATATAGCGAGGTGGGATTTACCAACTAGGAGTGGAGCACTTGCATGTAATAAAGCAAATATTTACATTAAGCACAATACAGCAATTTATTTAGATGCTTAAATGAAGAATACAAAGGGAAATAAAGATCACAAAATTATACATACTACAACAGTGTGTCATATAGTAGATGGTATAAATGAATACAACACCTTGTTGGTGTTAACTAAAGATAAAACTAAATATCCAAACCCAGCACTTTGTCTCAGTGTGCTGCTTCAACACAATACACTTTTATACAGATCTAAAAGGTGTCAAAATTAGTAGCCGCAAACTTGTTTCTTGCATGTGATTTTTCTTTTTTAGCTTAAAAGATTTCAGAAAATGGCTCTGAAATATGTTTGTCATCAGTTGTCATGTCAAGGATATTCAGAACAAGAAAATTCTATAATACAACAGAGCCCAGATATATTTTTATGTTGCTGGCCTCTGGCTGGAGATTGTACAAGGTTATGTGCAAAAACTAAGTCTGTCAAAATTCATACTAGAGCAGTCTCAAGCTTTGCTAGGGAAACTAGATACAGCATTTATTACACAGCAGGGCAACACTAAAAAAGAGAAACAGATCTATGATGGGTACACAAGAACAGTTCCATAAGCTTCACTTGAATAGGTCTAAAAGACTGTACAAATATACATTTCAACTATTCAGAATGATACATGGAAACTCCATTTCCCCAGAGTCTGCTATACAGGGCACCGGGTCGCTGGCACGGCGCTACCGGAGAGGGGCCTCTTGGAAAGACACAACTCAACACGGACAAGGTGAAAGGAGGGTTGAAAACGCAGATAAAATAATCCTCTGCTTTTCTCTGTGTGCATTCTGGAGCCACCAGCGTATCCATTTTCACATTACGTTACTGTGCTCATCCCAGCAGGAGCTCCCAGCCCCTGGGCCGGCAGATCTGTACAGGAGCCCGGGCAGCAGGAGCAGCTGGCAGGGGAGCGGGGCGCGGCAGAGCCCTCACGCCTGCTGGCTGCTGAGCTCCACGCCGGGCAGGCTGCCGTGCATGGGCTCGGCCCCCACGGCCCCGAAGCCCTCGCCGTCCTCGCTGTCCATTGTGCTGCTCTGCCACTCCATCTGCTCGCTGGCCAGGCTCTCCTCCAGCTCGGAGGCGTTTTTCCATTGCGACTGGTCCTTGGACCAAAAGCCTTCTACTTTTCCATAGGAACGATTCTTCCACTTCGACTGCTCTTCATCACTTTCAGATCCACCCCCCTTGGCCTCCACAGCGGGTTTACTGCTGCCGGCATCTTCGCTTTGGGAAGATTCATCTGTCCACACTTCTGGTTTTACCTCCAACGCGTTATCTTCAAAATCCGAAACCTGCTGGGAGCCGGGCCCGCTTTCGGTCGGGGAAGCTCCATCCTTCCATTCCACTGCCTCATCCTGGTCATCCTGATCACCCTCGCTATCTGAAACGTCACCCCCCAGTTTCGTTGGCTCTTCAGCAGCAATCATCTCTTCGTATTTAGAGCTTTCCTCTTGTTTTTGCTCAGCCTTCTCTGGAGACTGTAGTGTGTTTTCCTCCACGATTTCCTTGGCTAAGCTGTCCTGGGGGTTCTGCACTGCGCTGTCTGTCGAGGCTTTCCCACCCACGTCGGAGGCGTGCTGGCCAAAGGGACTGCGGCTCTCGCTGTATTCCTCCTCTAGGTTTCCGTAGCTGTCCGAGGAACTGTCATTGTCTTTTTCTAAGTTGATTTTTTTATCAACAGTCTTACTGACATTGACCCTGGAATTCTTCTCGTCGTGGTTTTCAAACAGCCACTCAGCATCGAAATCCATCTCATGTTTGACTTTGTTCAGCTCTTTCATGTTGAAGCCCAGCAGCACCCCGGGTTTGTATTTTTCACAATCCCTAACGCATTTCTTCCTTTTGTTGCTGAAGTGAGACGCGATGTCGGATTTCCAGAGCCACAAACTGGCCGCCAGCTTTTCGATCTCTCTCCGAGTGGGGTAGGGCTGCTTATTGAAATATTTCGTAAGAAACGTTTTCCTGGCTTCGTATGAATCATCTTCGTGACCCTTGGGGTCCAGTGCTAGAACTACGGGTTCTTCGGGCTTCTCCTCAAAGGCAGAGGGGGAGTCATCGTCGTCCATCTTCCTCTTCTTCATCAGGGGGAACTCCATGTGTTCGTAGGCGCGTTTCACCGGCGCGGCCGCCGGGGACTGGCCCAGCCGGGACGACGTCCCTTTGTCCTGCCCGTTCTGGGTCTTGCCCACGCCCCTGCAGTGCACCAGGTGCAGCGTTATGGTGGAGGCCGTCATGTTGCTCGTGTACACACCCAGGCAGTGGATGCACTTGTAGGTCAGCTTCTTCTCCACGGGGTGAACCGTCTGAATCACCTGGTGCCTCTCCCGGAGGTGATGCGCCAGCGCGTCAGAGATGGGGCCTTTTAGGATTGAAAAGCACAGAGGACACAGAGTTTTCCCCACGTCTTTTTTGTAGGGCACTGCTGCTTGCGGAGAGCTTTTGACGGGTACGTCAGATTTCTCCTGGATTTTGGGCTGCGGTTTTGGCGGGACCGGGGGGGTGTTCTGAGCGTGGTAAGCTACGGATTCGGCAGGAGCATCCCGCAGGTTGTAGGTGGTGACGAGGAGGTGTATGTTCGTGTGGCTGCCCTGCTGCAACGTCAGATCAAAGGTCAGGGTGGAGTCGGTTTTGGGTCCCATCTCCTCGTCCACGTGCACCATGCGCATGTGGGCGGCCATCTTCTCCACGTCGTTGAAGGTGGAGCGGCAGTAGGGGCAGGACAGCCCGTGGATCAGCATGTGATTGAGCAGCGTGTCCGTGGGCAGGTAGCGGTTACAGTAGAGACATTTGCTCGTGAAGTTGTGGATTTTCATGATGTAGTTGGCCACCGCAGGCACCTTCTCGGCCTTGTGCTCCTTCTCGAAGTGGACACTGTACACGTTTTCTGGGAACAGCTCATTGCAGATTGTACAGATTTTCCACTTCTGCGTGGACGAGGTGTTGACGGCGGAAGGACCCGTAGCGGCCATGGGGGATTTGGAGCCAGACTGACCCAGAGCTCTGGAAGCTGCCTGGGACTGCGACAGCGACGTCTGTTTGAGCTGCGCCGACGACAGCGAGGAGGAGTTGGCAGACTGCAGCGAGTACCTGGCTGAGGCCTGGGACCTCTGCTCCCCTCCCAGAGTGTAAGGCCTTCCGTTGCCACTCGCTGAAAACTGTTTCATGCTTTGTGATTGTTGGGAAAGAGAAACAGGTGCATTGCCACTGAGGCTGAGCCTCCCCCCCGGCTGACCCACGTAACTGGGGGGTACCGATTTAACCCCGTAACTGTTCTGCTGTAGGTGAACATTTGACATCATATTGACTCCTGCGGAATTTAACGTGGGCTTTGGTATAGTGAGTCTGTTCATCATCTGCTGTGACGAGAGCGAGCGGACGCTGCCGGCAGAGAGGGCACCCATCCTCTGAGGGAGTCCCATAGGCTTTTTATCCTGGGGTTTGGGAGCTATTAGCATCAAAGGTTTGGATCTCGGAACCACCACGTTGGTGTGACCTATCATTGCCGTGACCTGGTATCCGATCCGTTCGTGGTCTTCGATCACGTGCTGGACTAAAGCTTCGTAGGATTTCGGCATGAAAAGGCATCGTTTGCAGTGGATACCCCCCTCCTCTCGGGCACTGGAGCTCAAGGGAACTGCACCATTGAGGGACTTTTCGCCTCCCTTGGCTACGTAAGGAGCAGCAACGTGCTGAAAATGTTCCCTGTAAATGTGCTTTCGAACGATTTCGTAGAGCGGGTCACGGTAAGTGCACTTCTTACAGTAATAAACAGCTTGTTCCACACTGTCAGCCTGCTTGGGTTTAAGGCTCTCGTGTTTGTTTTTATCTTTGAAAGTGCTGATGCCTCCACTCGGTGTATTGGCATTGGGAGCATGGAATATTTTAATGTGCGTTTCCAAAGTCTTTTTGTCCGCGTTGAAGGTACAGTAGGGGCAGTTGAGCAGGATCCTGTTCTCAAAGTCTTCGCTGTGAACATTCCGGAAGTGGCTTTTGTAGGCTGAAAAGAACTTCGAGGAGAAGGGACATGCACTGCAGCAAAAGGGCTTTGTCCGATAGTCCTTGAACAGAGAACAGAGCACAGACTAAATATTCAACTGCGCTTCTCATCGAAACACCACCCATGGTATTCTCTACACAACCTTTCTAAACAACCCCCACGAGCCCCCTGCAACTGCCCCAAACCTTCAACTCGCTTCTCTCCCAGTTCTGGCCTGCAGATCAGCCCCTAAAAAGCTGATCACATGAACATACACATGATGTGGAGAGTGCCAAGGGGTCCCTCAGGGGTTTATCCATGACCTTGGCAGGTGAGGCTGAGTCAGAAGTGTCTTTCCCTCCTGGTCACAAAAAGCCTCCCCCTGCAGCTGAGCTGCAAGGAAAGGCCCCTGTGAGCTCCTTTCTGGGGGAAAGCCAAGCAGGACAGTTGGAGGAAATGAGACTGTATCCAGATGAGATACTGCCCACCTGAATCTGCCAAACTTGACAGATGTAACGTGGATCTGTAACTTCAGCTATTTCCCTGTCTCTATCCATTTCACACTTTAACAGCAAAGATGGAATTCCAAACTTTTTTTTTTTGGTGAACAGAAGGATGCAAGCTTACCAAGACACAGGCTATACAAGCCCTTAAAGCCACCAAGCCTCTTCCTTGTGATCAAAGCACAAATCTGATTTTTAAATCAATCTCAAATGAGGAACAAAAAGGAATTTGGGAATTCCACCCCTTGTACTCTGCCTGCAGCTTTTGTCCCATTTAACACGGTGCCAATGCAGCTCTTGTCAACTGCTGTAGCACAGTCTGGAGTGCCACTGGCCTTAGGGACAGCCACCAGCAGCCTGGCACTTCAGGTGGGCTAACACAGGGAGTTCAGAGTCACAGAGATTCCCCCTGAGTGTCAGAACAAGTCCTGTGCACCGAGCTACACACAGGTCACAGGTGAGGGAGCTGGAGAGCTGCACTCTCCCTCTGTGGAAGGAAGCTGGAAAATCTGCTCTGGCCACCTGCTGAAGCCTCACACACCTGGTGGCGACTGGCCCCAACAAACCAGCCAACCAAGAGCTGTCTCCTCTCATATTACAATTTTTATTCTGGGTTGCCTAGAAAAAGGGACATCAGAGCATTTTATGCAAGACAGTACTAAATGGTAATTTTCAGATTCACAGCAGGAATCCATGAAAGGATGGGTCCCAGTTTCCTCTGGGAGCAGTAGCTGAGCTCTGAGTGCTCACACAGAGAGGTCTCTGACCTGTCACCACTGGGGTGACTGTCCTGCAGCCCCAGCAGAGGCTGCTGCAGCCCACACCACTTGCTTGAACCAACAGCATTATTTCCTCCCTCCAGTGCTGGCTCAACTCAGAATCATCACAACAGCAGGACTTCCAGTGTCACTGAGCTGCTGTGCAGAACTAGAAATGCCCAAAGCAGATGTGGGACACAGCCTGTGGGACCCAGAGCTGCACTGACAGTGACCCTGCACTAAGCAGCAGAGTCCAGGGAAACAGCTTTGGAAGGGATGGAAACCAGGAATAAAACATTTAAGGAAAAGCAAAAGACTCATTGCCAATTGTATGAAGCTGTTGGTCCTTCAGCCAGAGGGCTGGTGGAATTGTGCTAGGCTTGGGAACAGTGGGAATGGGCTCCTAAGGTGCAGCTGCTGGACCTGAGCAAGGACCCATCAGCTCTGCAGCACTGGCCACCCAGGATCCTGAGCCACACACACCAGGAACAACTTAACAAAAGCAAGGAAAAAAGCACATAGCTTTTTGCTGCCCCTTGAGCTGCCAACACCTGAAAATCAGTGAGGAAAACTGCAGGAAAAGCTCTTGGCATGTCTGGGAAATGCCCTTCAGCACGACCCGTCCCCAGCCTCAGTGCCCACTGAAACTCTTACCAACCTGGTTTTTTGTAAGCGATGGGTCCCACAGTCCCACATCCTCCCATGTAGTGTTTTTCAAATAAAAGTCATTAGGTTCAAACTGCTTAAAATCCTGGAGAAAGGAAGATGGGAAGAGAGGACAGAGTCAGAAGCAAGGCCCAAAGGCTCCCTTAAGCAGCCCCTGAGCATCCCTGCACCCTCCCAGGTGCTGCTGGCCAAGGCAGAGACCATCCCTCAGGGCAGGGGGGAGTTTGGAGGGCACCTCCTGGGAGCAGGAGAGCTCTGAATATTCTCCATATCACAAAACACCTGCAGAACATCTTCACCACTCATCCTCCTGACCAGCCCAACACCGTAGTTACAAACTCATCTCATTCCAAAAACAATCCTGGAGAAAAGTGTTCCCAAACTGATGTGTGGGTTTGGGTGTTTTTTTTTTGGCTGCTTTTTTGGGGGCGGTGGTGTGGCATTTATTTTGTTTGATTGGTTTTGTTTGGCTTTTAAATAATTTCACACAGGAAGCTTTTAAAGCTGGACGTGTGTGATGTCCAAGACTCTTAATTCTTATTAAAAAATTATCTTATGAAGCATTTCTTTGGCATTTCACCTTTGGCATGAAATCAGCAGCACAAAAGGACTCAAAAATAACACTTCCACTGAAATGAAGAGTGCAAGTGACATTGTTCAGAATTCTCCCCTTAAACATGGGACTTGCTCCACAAATTCTGCAAGCACGAAGGACTGGCATATTTTTTCTTGCAAATCTCATTTAAATGCTCTTTAAAGAGACCCTGAAAGACCAGGCAAAGCCTCAGTGATGGAGTTTGTCCAGAAGAGCAGCACAAACACTCTTCCCTGGCAGGAAGTGACCCAGCACAGAGGTGATTCTGTAACTTCAGGACCTGCTGCAGCACAAACACTTCCTGAAAACCTTGGACCCATTTCTGCCCCAACATCTCACACCCAGCTTGGCTCCTCCAGCATTCCTGAATTTCAGTAGCCACTAATGTTTCTAGAAATGTTTACAGGTACATTACATCCCAAGTTCTAATTAACGCCTGCTTTGTTTGGATCTTATCATGGCATACACAAATACCTCCCTGTCCCCATAACTCTGCAGCATTTTAGCTCTAACCCCTGGAGCTGCCATACTTACTTCTATATGTTCTTTACAGTATTCCAAACCAATGTCACTAAGTATTTTTTTCACAGTTTTCCGGGCCTTTCTTAAACTGCCAAGGTTGTTGACAGGAAGTTGGAACATAGTTTCTATTGGAAAAGAAGAGTAAGAGAAAAGGTTGAAGTCAAACGTGTTTTGTCGGATAATGCTGCACTTTTCATGATCAGTAATTATGTGCCTCATTCCCCCACAGAACTGCTACCAGAGCTGTACCACTCCCCAGCACACTGTTACACTCTCTGGCTTGCTCCTTGCTGAGGCTGCACAGGGCACTGCAGATGGAACAGCTACTGCAGGAGCAACGGGTGCCTCTGGAAACAACTTTCATTTCTTTAGAGTGTCTGTTTTCACCAAGCCCTACACTGAAGTGCTTCAGAACTCAATTCTCTCCTGTGCAATGTATCCTAACTGATCTGAAAACTGGCAAGCTGAGCTTGAAGGTTTGTAAGAGATTTCAGAGTCTCTTCAGTGATAAAGATGCTTCTTGTATTCTGCTGTAGGTAGGGTAAGGAATCAATGCTGTTTCCTCCCTCCACTGTACTCAGAGCTTTAGCTGGCTGAAGCTGTTCAGCAAACACTGTCCTAGGAAGAGGGGTCCTGAAAGCTTGGTCAGATCCCTCCAGAGAGGGAAACCACTGGGAAAAGTACAAGAGATGGCCTAAACCTCTCCATGTCCCTGGGAACTGTCAGCCTCCCTCCCATCAGAGCCCACAGTTCCACTGGGCCTGGCTGGGGCTGCCCAGATGAAAAGGAATCCAACTCATGAACTGCTCTTTTCCTGTGCTCTATCCATCCTCAGCTGTACTGTAAAAACAATGTCTAATACAACCTAGAGCAAGCCAGGTCCCTTTTAAAGATGTGAAGAGCGATTTCAGTGCTTCAGAAACACCTCCAGCCACTGCACGATCCATTTCTCAGAAAAAATCAGTGAAGCAGCTCAGTCAAGTATGGTCAGGATTTGAATTCATATTTTCAAGTGAATTTCAAATCCAAGGAGATCATCAGAAACGTTATTCCTGGTGATCAATACGAACTGCAGGAAGAGCAGTGCATGAACACAGTGCACGTTACAGCTCCTGGCAACCCGGGCTGCCTTCTTCGAATCCCAAGTCCCCACCTGAAGAGTGCCCTGTGCTTGCAAAGAAAAGCATTTCTGGTCTCATGACACAGCCAGAGTCAGTGCAGAGCTTGTCTTTAGGGCTGATCACTTGTACACCTGGGTCAGCCACAAGTCTCAAAATACTGCTTGGTACCTAACAGCTAATTTCAAAATGCCACTGAACTTCTTCAGCAAAGGCATCAAATGCTTTCTCTTAATGCTGTGTCTAAAACAGCTGGACAGGCCACAGGTACCATGATATACTCAAAGGAAAGAAACTCAAAGGAAGCAAATTATTTACAACTGCCTGGAAACAACACCTCTGGTGTAACTGCAGCATCTTCTCGCCTCTGCCCTTTGCCTGCCACAGTCAAATTTAATGACATAAAATTCCCTGGATATTCCTACCACCACCCACCACAGCAGAGGGCAGAGTTAGATCTTCACACCTGAAACCCGAACTTTCAAATGTCAGCTTTTAACTTTTGACTTCAGCTTTGCAAGTTCTGCTGGACAGCTGAATGCAACTCACCTAATTGTAACAAAACCCCTCATCCTCAGGCACACACAGTAATTTTATTTAGGAAATGTCTGACTATTTAATCTTAGTGAGTGTAGAGCCAGATACAGTCTGATATTATTACAGGCTGTGACTACAACAAAAGCTTTTAGCATCTCCATCCATTTCTATTTACAGCAAGTAACTCCAGCTGTAATGTAAACACCACCCTGCTGGCACCTCCTTGGATGGGGACATAAAAGCAGTTGGGATTAAGCAGCCTCTCAAAGCATCATCTAGGCATTAATGCTGCCCTGGAAATGAGGCATCCTTTATCTGACCAAAAGCTGATGTTTAAGGGAAGACACCTGGAGCATCTCTGACCACATCAATCTACACTGAAGTGCTGGGTGGAATGAATAAATGACTGCTTAAAACCAACCCCAACAACGCCCCGACCAGAAATATCCAGGTAGGATCCTCAGGTGCCTCAGAAGCATATCCCAAAGCTCTCCTCATGTCCAGTGTGGGTGTACACAAACTGTCTGGCTGCACCAGCCACAAGGGCATGGCAAAGGAAGCACAGTGACTGTGAGCAGTATCTGGAACCTTCCTTTGCTCCGTCTGTGCAGTTCTCAGCATAAAGGTCTTGTTCACAGCCAGGTACTGACTCCTACAACAATTCAGTAGTCAAATGGAAGCAGAAAAGACAAGCTATGAAAGAGCAGAAGATAACTAAATTAGAAGCACCACACTCTAAGCTCTCACTTCACACTGGCAACAGTGAATGTTTTCTTCACTACATTCCTGTGCCAAGGCACAGAGCCCTCCCTCTGATCTCAGCCCCAGCACTGCCCTCTGACCCCACAGAAGGTGTGCCCTCCGAGACAGAGGGAGGAACAGCAAAGCCTCACAGCAGTCCAAACATCCGAGGGGATACAGGACAGAGAGCCTGCACCTGTCCCTACGCTGCAGAAGCAGTTTCTCTTTTAGTGCAACTGAATTCTTAATTCTCCAGTGGGTCTTTTGTACTTAGGGCCTGGTCAGGACCCCCCCAGTGCCCCAGGTAAGAGGTGCTGGGCTGTTCTCCTGCTCTGACTCAGGGAATGGGGGATCCTCCCACGTGCACCTCCACAGCACCCCCAGGGAACACGGCTGCTGTGACTCTGGGAAAGGTGCACCAGCTTCACACCAGCACAGCCTTCTTCTCTCCGCTGCAATCTTCAGCCAATACTCCAGATGTGCCCCACTGTGCTCCTGTCATGCCTGGACATTATTCGGGGTGCTCCCTGTGCCTGGCTGATGCCTCAGCTTTGCTACAGAACAACCAAGCACAATGGATTTCCACTGTCACAGGCTGCAGAGTAAAACAATGGTTTTCAGCCAGAAATAAAGTCCTAAAGAAATCATCTGGAGGAAGATGCTGCTGTGGAAGGGAACCATGACAGCACCATTCTAGTTTTCTAGCAAATCTACTCCAGGTTTAATTGTATTTATGCTTAACTGGAAATGCAACCATGTCCCGCCCACAGCTTCTCTGGGATACCTCTGTCAGGGGCTCACAGGGAAGAATTTCTTCTTAATTTTTTCTTTTTATCTCTTGAAATGAATGTTTCTTAAAAGCGTTACATGAAATTTACACTTCCTTTCAACTTTCATGAAATAAGTGCCCTCAGAATAAAAAACTGTGGATGCGATTGCAACCCTCTTGTCCATGATTAAAAAGAATGAAATACAGCATCAGTTTTACCTTCTCTTACGAGCACACGAGGTTCACCCTTCCCTTCCTAATGTTCTCATTTATTCCTATTACGAAAACTGAGAAAACCTGAGGAACTTTTTGGTGATCTGACAACCAGAATTACCAACTACCCTGTTGAACAAAGTATTAGGTGTGAACAAGTGTGCAAAACAGACATTTGTATAAGCAAGGTGCAAACCCAGCCTGTTCCGTCCCATCGTGGCTCAGCTCAATCTTGTCTTACTAAAATAATCAGCAGTGTAAGAGCTGTAGTTCATTAAAGCAGATTTTTAATCAATTTTCAACTAAAAGATACTCTCGTCCTTTCTTTGCTGGTTCTTGGCCTCTCGGTCCTTACCTCGCTCATTTTCCCTCTTCTCCTCTTCCCTGTGCCAATTCATAGCGTCCACATTCTTTCGTCGTTCTCTCTCATCCTGTCTCCACCGCTTCTTGATATCTTTGTCCTTAACTTGCTCATTTTCTCTCCTCTTCTCATCATCCCTGTGCCATTTTATTGTTTCTGTATTTTTCTGCGGCTCCACGCTTCTTTTGAGATAGTCTTGTCGCCTCCTCCTCTTTTTTAACATATCCCTTTCCCTGGCACGAGCCTGCTTTTCTTTCTGGGAAAGAAAAGCTTTACGGGGCATCATGAGCTGCTGCTGTACCTGCAATAACATCGTATCCATGGGATAATGCACTCTGCACACACTCACCCAGGCACAACAGCTCACTCGGAGCCCCACGCTTCACACGCACGCTCAGGCAATGCCCTGCTCCTGCTCCTCCTCTTCCCTCCTGGGCCTGGGCTCGCTCCGAGCTGGGTCAGGCCAGGCCGGGCCAGCTCCAGGAGCCACCTCAGCAGCACCCGCACAGCAGTGGCAGTGGCATTTGTGTCCCCTCCCCGCAGCTCCTCCTCCCCCAGAGCCTCGGGCAGCCCCTGGCTTTGCTGCCCCTGCTGAGGAGCAGGCTGTGGGTGGACAGAGGCGTGCGGGGAACCTGGGGACCCTCAAACCAGTCCCCTCTCTTCCTGGAGAGATACACTTCATCCAACTTGAAGGTGCTCATCTTTCTTTCCAGACCTCCATCTCCTCCCAATCTGGGTGAAAATGGCTCTCTTGGCTGGGAGGAGGGAAGGGAGGTTAGGAGACAAGCCACAATCTGAAAAATTGTGTAAGCTTTGTTTCCTGGGGAAACCTGGCCAAAACATTTAACTGCAGTTAATGAAATAAGTCCTGACTCATCTACCCAGACTTCCTCCAAGTGTGTTATGTCTTGCTATCCACAGGAACAAAGGGAAAAAAATGAGACTATTTCCTTGGAGTTTCTGCCTCAGCATTCCTGAGGGGTGGGGCTTCTTGGGGTTGGTGTTTTGAGGCTTGGGGCTCTTTGCTTCTAAAGAGGTGTCAACAGAGACTACATTTTAACTACATAAAATTGTTTTTACTTTTGGTCATTTCTCTGTAGTCACCCAACACATTCACATTTTCAAATGTAAAAGTGTTAGTAGCTGCAATTTTGAAATTGTGGAAGAATTTATACCATTATTGATAACCTTTAAATATTTTTCTGTTCACACTGAGCAATGTTGCAGAAAAGGAAAACTGCAGTTGTAGGCCAGGTTTGAGTTGTTTGGTTGGGTTTTTGTTAAGTTTTGAAGAAAGATTTGCAGAGGTCTAATCAAAATGAAAACTGCAGAAAGGACAAAATTACTAAATTACAATACTTAAGCAAAGCCTAAAACAAAATAAAACAAATGTACTTTTAAAATTTAGCTACCTTATGGAAAGCACTTGTTCCCAGCATGCAATACTCCATCTTTTTCCTACAGAAAAAGCAATGTTTCAAACCCTTATTCTAAAAGCTGTTCCCTTCTCCTACAATACCCCACCCCACACACTTTAACCCTCTGCTCTGGTCTATCGCTTTGTTAGGTCTGTGTCATGATCCCATGGCTTTCATTCCAATAACTCAACCCCAAATTTCTTAATATCCATAATAATGCTAAGAGGGAAGGGCTGCAGCAGAGTCAAACACCATAATCAAAAAAATTCATGCAGTGTGGTAACACATTAGTACATAAAATTCAGATTATGCTAAAAATTACTTCATTAAAGGGTAGCTCTCCACCAGACAGCCTGGATTTGGGTATCAAATATTTCTCAGTAACAGTTGGCATTAAAATCAAAAAGCAACGGGAACCCAGGATCAGCATCCTCAGTGCAACCCAGACCCTGCAAGTCTGTACCACAGTTTCAGCTCTCTGTGGGCGGGGTGCCAGGGCATTACTGCTGTTTACTAGAGCAAACTTAACTCATTAACTTTGTAAATGTACATTATCATTACAATTTTATCAGTAACCTGGTTCAATTTCAATAACAATAACATGAAACACATCATGCACATGATTTTCCCTCCCCCACCCAAGGCAAGTAGCAACATTTCAATCTGATATTTTCTTTCATTTGTTTCTGTTTGGTTTGCTGTTGGGGGCTTTTCTCCCTTTGGTTTTATCTTTTCACAGGATTCTCCCCTCCCTTTATACAGCTCACTTTGACCAGTTAATAGACAAATGATAGAAAATACCTTAATAGAGCACTTCAGCTGAATTTCCAAAATTAAACATTTCACTTGAGATTCAAATAAGTAATGTCATATTCCAAGGAATAACTTAAAGGGACATCCAACTTAAACTGCAGATCTTTGAACTTCCCTATCCCATGTCAGAGTGTTTCCCCCAGTTGGTTTAGCATTCCAGAATCATCTCTCTTGCAATCCAAACCAGCTTTCACTTTCACCTCTGCTGGTTTTCAACTGACAGAGGAGGGAGAATTTTAAACCAGGAAACCAATTAATCTGCAGTGAAGCTGCCAGAGTGATTGAACCCAAAGCCCCCCAGCCTCTCAATTTTCTAGAGTCCAAGTTGGTGTTCCTTTAAGTTCAAAACGTCCAAACCTCAGAAGTGAACAGTCAAAACTATCCCTTTTTTGCCCAAACTTTGGCAGATGAAAATCTTTACTCCTCCCCATCTCTGCAGTGCTTCTGACGAGGCATTTACCTCCAAAATGAATGGTGCTTGGGCGTCTCACACTCATTGGACAGGCTTCAAGCACAAGCCTCCAAAGCCAATACTCCTTGCAGAACGCCCCTCAGGGCTCTTACACCCCCTGGGGCAGCCCAAAGCCCGGGCACGGAGGAAGGCTCATATCCTGCAGGACAAAACAGAGAGCAGAGACAAGCGATAAGAGGCGCGATAAGGGCAGTGTCACTCTGACAGTGTCACACTGCCTGTGCCGGGGCTGCAGGGCAGCTGTGCTGCAGCAGGTCTGAGCAGCTTCGTGCTCCACAGCCGATTCTGCTGGGGGACTCTGCAGAGCTCACGTTTCAGCTCAGGTGCCCAGGTCAGAAACCCAGCAGAGGCTGGGAACGCTCCTCCTCACACTCCACCCCCCTGCAGGGCCTGGCTCACCCCCATGAGCACCTCACCCGAGCCATGGGCGCCACAGCGGCACCTGGGCACCTCAGGGACACTGCCACCATCCCTGCACACTGCCGGAGAGGCTCCCCTGCAAACACGGCCCACCTTACATGACAATGGGACATCGAGCAGGGGACTGGCCTTCAGCCACAGCCCTGGGGACACACATTCCTCTGGTAAGCACTCAGATTAAAAGTGGCAGAGGATGGGGAGTTTGGGGAAATGGCATGCAAATGACCACACTTTGTTGGAAGACTGATCCCTCTTCAACTGACACCAGCCACGTCAGTCTTGAATATACTGGAAACACAACAGGTAACGTTAGAGTTTACAAAAATCTAAAGTTTATAAAAGCAAAACTTGTTGAGTCATTAATAATTACTGTGCCAGGGAATAAGGCAATATAAATTGTTAGATTTTAATCTCTTGATTACTCAGTCAGAGCAGCCTGAAGTACAGAGTGCTTTTCTTTGGCAAGTACACTTCCAAGACAAGACACTACAACATTTTAAGAAATTAAAAAAGACAACATTCTCAAAATACTTCACATGGCAGCAAACCTGAATACTGGACTGTTGCACGTGCTTTATTTAAGGAGAGTGTCACCCATACCCTCAGCCAGGCAAAGATGGGTTATTTTGTGACCAGAAGGCAGACTTCGTGTCCCTGTGTCGAGCAAGTCCAAATGAGCTCCCTCCCAGGGAGTCCTCCCTGCAGCAAACACACTTCTGGGTGAGGATCCATCAGCCTCGAGAGCAGATCAGTGGCAATTACTGCATCAGCCTGAGGATGCTGAGCTCAGGGAAGTACTTCATCCCATGCTGGGTCTCCCAAACACTGAGCAGCGTTTCCCTGTGCTGTGCTGCTGATAAGGATCCCCAAGCATCTGGCATGCTGCTTATGTTATGCCATCGAAATGTCTTTGATTTTAGCCAGTATTTTGCCAGTATTTCAAGCTGAAGAAGTTACTGGTTTATACCTAAGAGCCCAAGACACAATCATACACCAGAGCTGGCAGCAGCTCTGCTCCTGGGCAAGATGAAACAAGACTTGGTTTCTTGATACTGTGTTTTATTTCCCTACTCCAGCTGCTTTTGAAACAAGGTAACTTTTAACAATTTGCCCAGCAAACTGCCTTTCACAGCCTGCTCTAGAAGCCAGCCATGAAACAGATTTGCAGAGAAGGCTGGTAGTGCAACACTGAGTGAAAGCTCTTCAAATACGGGAAAATATGCAAGAAAATGAACCTGTGGTTCCCACAGCAACAGAAAAGCTGCCTCTGTGTGTGCAGGTTAAATGATGCTCTGTGGTGTGATGGTGTAGAATATTCTATATTCACACGAGGACAGTGATGGCCTGTCCCTGAGACCTGACAATTCCAGGACAGCTGAGCAAGGAACAGTGACAGACAGGAAGCACAAGGGTTATCTCAGGGAAGAGTGAGCAAGTGGAATAGAAGTATCAGAAAAAAAAAAAAAGTACCAGAAAAAAAGGTATCAGAAAAAAGGAATAGAAGTATCAGAGAGAAGAGAGAATTTGGGAGAACAGAAACTACTGAGAGGCCTCCTGAAAGTAAGAGCTGCAATTAACTCTCTCTGCTCCCTGTACAGAGAGTGATTGAAGAGCCTCTTCCTGGCTGACATTGAGCATTTTCACTTTCTTCCCTGGGACTCTTCCCTTTCCTCCTTATTTAAGCATTTCTGGCCTAGTTTTGCGAGGGCTGTGCACCCACTCTCCTGTGAGGGTAATGAGATTTGCAGTTCAGCAGCACAGCTGAAATGCCAGACAAGCGAGGGCTCCTTTGCAATCCTCGGTAATCCCGGAGGGAGCCTGTTTTGTAACAGTGACACTTCCAGCTGAGAGCGCTCCTCAGCCTGGCCCCGGGGCCACCTGCAGCAGGAACTGCTGCCCAGGAGCAGGGTGGGCTCCAGCTGCCCACAGCTCAGCTCCAGCAGGGATTTGGGGTGCAGAGCCCTGCTCTGAGCCAGCCCCAGCCCTCCTGCTCGGGTCTGTACCCAAAACAGGACTGGGGGCACGGAGGGGGAATCAACGCAAACCCTAAGGACACCCTCTGGAAACGCCAGCTTTAAAGGTGAAGTTATGGAAGGGATGGAAATCCCCAGCTGCAAGCTGCCACCTGGACAGAGCACTGTGAGAGCAGAGCCACGCTGTGCACAGGACACGCTGCAGCTCTCCCTCACAGGCAGACTGTTAACAGCCCCTTCCTCAAACAGCCAAGGATTTAACAATATTAGAAACCACTTCAGTTGCTTTAGATCAGCAACTTCCAAAACCAGTTTCAAGTTGTGTGTCTGAACAAAAGGTCCATTTCACACCACTTCTCAGGGCATCCTGCACAAACACGGCCTCAGGAGAGAAGTCCACCTAAAATGTGGTACTAAAGAAAACTCCACCTTATCCTTGGGAGGAAATTCTGAGACTAAAAACGTTTAACATCCTGTTTCAGTGGTTACAGGCAATTTTCAGCAAGGGTTTATGAAACCCCGGTCTATACCTTTTTGTCTGGGCTTGCTGCCTAGCCTCAGCCTGGCTCTTGCATTAAGAACTCCCAACTTCCCATCCAAGGAAGAACTATGGAAGGCAGATGTAGGGAAAGGAATCAGCAAGGCTGATACGCCTCACTCTCCATTCATTCTTTATTTAAAGGCTAAAAACCACCTTTTGCAGTCCTGCAGACAGGGATCTCCTAAGTCATTCACACACTTCTCATTCTTGCTCAATTTCTGGAATTTTCCACTGGAGCCCGAAGCTCCATCTGGTGGGTGTGGACACTCACTGCAAAACTGAGCGGGAATTAACTGTTTCCTCATCAACTTCGGTTCAGCAGGAGGAGCCCTGGGCACTGTGGCATCTCTATGCCCCAGTCTGAAATACAAAATGGTCACATTTTGATTGCTCTGGGAACCACAACTCCCTATTTCTGTTCTGCTGAATAATCTGCTTCCCTAGGCTCTGCTGGGGACTGCGGGTGGATGTTCTGATGTTGATGATGTAGGCTGAGGTATGTTAAAGAATGCTGCTAGCTGTAGTTGAATGTTTTCTGAGGGATCTTTTCAACACACAAGATAAAGGCCACATCAACATCAATTCTGGCAACCTCGTTGCACTCTGAAATCGTGTTCATTCTCTCGGGCACAAGGAATCCCAAATTAGAGAAGTCATAGCTCCAGAACCAGGCTTGCACACCTCCTGCCATCTTAGAGAATATCTTCTGTGACTGTTCAAGACCTCCACAGATAAATGTTTATATGCACACAACACGGGCAGTTCAATCAATATTCAATACACATCCTCAGCGTGAGAGCCAGGCTTGTTCAGGGCTGTTTCTAAAAGATTTTGGTGTGAAATGCAATAAAGCCTGCACATCTTGCAGAAATTTGAAATCCAGACTGGAGATCATTGAAGCACAAAGGGTATTATTTGCTTACACCATGATATCCACACCTCAGTGATCAGGAAAAACGGCTGCATGAATATGCTCTACAATTCCAAAATAATCCTCATCTAGACTGTAGCTAAGCATGAACAATCCCAGAATAAAAATAATTTTGGAAATAGAAGCATGATTAATGAATGAGCAGTTTCCATTTAAATTAAATCAAGAATCATCTTAAAATTTTCAATCCAAAGCTCACAAAAACATCTGTGTAATTACACAAAGCAGCACAGCAGTTGCTGTAAAAGGTGCAAGAACAAAGCAAATAATCAATATACACCTAATTTATGATTGGATTACACTGACTGGGAAACTGCAGCCAGATTAGACTGCAAGTGAAAATGGTCCCCTGCCCTCTGTGCCGTGTTTCCTGACATCAGCACTGCCTCAACAGCCAGAGCAGAGCCCTGGTGCAGCACAGGAGTGGTTTGGGGCACAGCAGCTCCTTCCCTCACCCAAACAGTGGTGCTGGGCCCCGGCCAGGCCCCGGGGCAGCAGGAAGCAGCTCCAGCCCTGCCCTGGCAGCTCCCACACACACACACACAGACACAGGCATAGATACACACACAGACACAGATACACACACTGACACACAGGCACACACAGAGAGACAGATACACACACTGACACACAGGCACACACACAGACAGATACACACACTGACACACAGGCACACACAGAGACACAGATACACACACTGACACACAGGCACACACACAGAGAGACAGATACACACACTGACACACAGGCACACACAGAGACACAGATACACACACTGACACACAGGCACACACAGAGACACAGATACACACACTGACACACAGGCACACACAGAGACACAGATACACACACAGACAGATACACACACTGACACACAGGCACACACACAGACAGATACACACACTGACACACAGGCACACACAGAGACACAGATACACACACAGACAGATACACACACTGACACACAGGCACACACAGAGAGACAGATACACACACAGAGAGATACACACACTGACACACACAGACACAGATACACACACTGACACACAGGCACACACAGAGACACACAGAGACACACACAGAGACACAGAGACACACACAGAGACACACAGAGACACAGACACACACTGACACACAGGCACACACAGAGAGACAGATACACACACTGACACACAGGCACACACAGAGACACAGATACACACACTGACACACAGGCACACACAGAGAGACAGATACACACACTGACACACAGGCACACACAGAGACACAGATACACACACTGACAGATACACACACTGACACACACAGAGACACAGATACACACACTGACACACAGGCACACACAGAGACACAGATACACACACTGACACACAGAGAGACAGATACACACACTGACACACAGGCACACACAGAGAGACAGATACACACACACAGACACAGGCATAGATACACACACAGACACAGATACACACACTGACACACAGGCACACACAGAGACACAGATACACACACTGACACACAGGCACACACAGAGACACAGATACACACACTGACACACAGGCACACACAGAGAGACAGATACACACACTGACACACAGGCACACACAGAGACACAGATACACACACTGACAGATACACACACTGACACACACAGAGACACAGATACACACACTGACACACAGGCACACACAGAGACACAGATACACACACTGACACACAGAGAGACAGATACACACACTGACACACAGGCACACACAGAGAGACAGATACACACACACAGACACAGGCATAGATACACACACAGACACAGATACACACACTGACACACAGGCACACACAGAGACACAGATACACACACTGACACACAGGCACACACAGAGACACAGATACACACACTGACACACAGGCACACACAGAGACACAGATACACACACTGACACACAGGCACACACAGAGACACAGATACACACACTGACACACAGGCACACACAGAGAGACAGATACACACACAGAGAGATACACACACTGACACACACAGACACAGATACACACACTGACACACAGGCACACACAGAGACACAGATACACACACTGACACACAGGCACACACAGAGACACAGATACACACACTGACACACAGGCACACACAGAGAGACAGATACACACACTGACAGATACACACACTGACACACACAGACACAGATACACACACTGACACACAGGCACACACAGAGACACAGATACACACACTGACAGATACACACACTGACACACACAGACACAGATACACACACTGACACACAGGCACACACAGAGACACAGATACACACACTGACAGATACACACACTGACACACACAGAGACACAGATACACACACTGACACACAGGCACACACAGAGAGACAGATACACACACTGACACACAGGCACACACAGAGACACAGATACACACACTGACACACAGGCACACACAGAGACACAGATACACACACAGAGAGATACACACACTGACACACACAGACACAGATACACACACTGACACACAGGCACACACAGAGACACAGATACACACACTGACACACTGACACACACAGAGACACAGATACACACACAGACAGGTACACACACTGACACACACAGAGACACAGATACACACACAGACAGATACACACACTGACACACACAGAGACACAGATACACACACAGACAGATACACACTGACACACACAGAGACACAGATACACACACAGAGAGACACAGAGACACAGATACACACACAGAGAGACACAGAGACACAGATACACACACAGAGAGACACAGAGACACAGATACACACACTGACACACACAGAGAGAGACACACACAGGCACACACAGATACACACTGACAGACACTGACACACACAGAGACACACACACACTGACACACACACTCGGGCACAGATACACACACAGAAACACATGGGCACTCAGGTATTCACAGCCAGAGCGCAGAGCAGCCCTGCTGCACCCTCAGCAGCCACAGGCACACAAAAGAGCCCAGGAATACTTCCCCAGCTCATCCAAAGCCCCGCCAAGCCACGCTGTCTCAGACAGCAGATCCAGCAGATACTGGAGGGATCTCGCCAACTGGCTGCATCCGAGTTTTCCGAGGGTAAAAATAGGCACTGAAGGAGGCTGGTGCCGCTTGTTTTCCCCTGCCTTACACTCCACACACGCGAGGCACAAACGCTGCCATTGCAGCGCGGGGAAAGGCTGTAAACAAGAGCTTCAGACCAGTCTTACACTGCACATTTCTTACCTCTCCCTTCCTGCCTAAGCACAGCTCCCAAGGGCTCCAGTCCCTGCCTACATTCCAGCGCCAGTCCACCTCAGCTACTGCTGTCTTCCATCTGCCTCAGGAGCCTTCGATAGCAAAGGGCTTCACAGCAACAGCAGCAGCAATGGGGAAACAAAACAAAAAAGAACATCACAAACTTGAGTTTGACTATTTAGGTGAAAAAAGCATTTGAAGACCACTATCTTGCCCACTTAGACTTGCAGAGCCATTTTGTCCCCTGACTGATGCTGCTGTGAGGCTGCATCACCAACAGCTTCCTTGGCCCAGCTGCAGCATGAGCACAAGCTGTGAGATCCAGAGTCCCACCAGAAATCAAGGCACACACAGGGAGAAGAGGGTGAAAGAAAGCACTGGCTGAGAGCTGGGGCAGGGAAGAAACAGCCAAAAGTGAAGGCAGGCCTGAGAGCAGGCCCTTTCCTCCACCTGCAGCACTGGAGGAGCGGGAGTGCTCCCTCAGGGAACAGCTGCTCACACACTTGCTTTATTTTTGTTTCTTGTAAAGTGTTTTAGATACAACTTGAGAAGTAGATATTAAATGAAAGATTCTTGCCAAGTGATCTGCATACATCTGCAGGTGTGATGTGCCCACAAGGTGAACTACACAGGCCTTGGACTCAACAGCCACTGTCAGTTTTCATCTAAATAATCTTTAATGCCACCTTAAAAAAAAAAACAAACTGAATAGTAAGGATATAAATGGCGGTAACTGCAAGTGACTCACTGCAGAAAAAATGGTATTTACTCCATTCTTACTCCAAACCATCAACCCTCATTCACATTCAAGAGCACTACAGAGAAATCAGAGACACTAAATACAAGCTCCTGTTTGCCTTCTGACACCAGAGCTGCAGAACAATGCAGTTCTTGCCTGGAGGCACATGGCCCTCAGGTAGGGAAACAGGAGTTACACCTCTCGAAAAGCCTTTATCGAAATCTGGAACACCCACCTGATTTTCAAACCAGGCTTCAGTTCCTCCCAAAGCTGAAAAGGAACAGGCCAGTTTGGCCATCCTGCCCAGGAGAGCAAGGGCATTCTTCCCAAATTGTCAGGTGAGGCAAAGTAAACCTCCCACATACAATTAAGGTGTAGGACTTCTTTTTAATAAAACTAAATTAACACCAACAAGGGTTCTTTTTTTCCAGTGCAGAGACTCAGAGCAGCACCTTTCATTGTCATCTCCATCTCTTACACTATCAAGAAACACCACTAGCAGCAGATTTATTTATATGAGCAGAACTATCTCTGCATTAAAAAACAATTATGTTTGTAGGAACCATACCCTATATATATATATATATATATATAAAAAAATCTGGGCACAGAGCAGCTCTTGACTCAATATAACAAAAAAATCTCGTGTGCTGCCTGTTTAGGCACAGGCCAGCAGAGTCAGCTGTTGCATTTTTAAACAAGCACGGTGCATGCATCTTAAAGAAAATAATCCCACTAAAAGTAGCATTATTAATATACAAACCCAGCTGCACTAATGGCTTTTAAAAATGTGTCAATCTTGCCCATGCAGGTAGAGCAGCTCCAATGGCACCTGTGAAACAACACACGGAGCAGCTGCAGCCCCAGAGCTGCTCCCTGCCTCTCCTGGCACCTCTCCTACAGTCTGCAAACGGGTCCTCCTCAGATCTGATACTGCTTTGTTCATTCCCAACAGAATTCTGTCTCCCTTAAACATCTCAAGTAGTGGAGCAAAGACGACTTTCCCTTTCTGAAAATGAAACCTCCCAAAAACCATCCCAACACATCTCCTGTGAAGCTGCTAAATGTTACTTGCACTACCTCAAAACAAACACGTTAACCCAGGAGCACCATCTTCGCTTCCACAAAATCACTTGTTTCAATTTCTTTCTTTGCATCAATCAAATCAGCTGCCATCTTAATAACAAGCTATAAAATATACATTTGGACCATATCACTTACAACTACTGATAAGATCCCGATGCGTTTCCGTATTCCAGGAATTCTGCTGTAAACTTCAATGTTTACTTTCAGTATTTATGTCATTGCAGAGTGGCAAAGCTGAGCTGGGGGTAATCAGCCATTATTCACCCTGCAGTGTGTGAGCAGCACAACCCACCTGCCCCAGAACACGTGTCCTGCCTTTCCCTGCAGCACAGGGACACCAACAAATCAGAGTTCACACTTAACCCACACGCCGTGGCAGTCACAGGGACACTGTCAGTGTCAGGGAGCACTCCTGACCACTGGCAGCTTCTGCCCTGCACACCAGAAATCCATCCCGCTCCTCCTCTCAGCCCGAGGAGCACACACACCTTGCTGGGTGCTGTGCTGGTGCAGCCAATGCTCAACGCTGCAGGGCATGAACTTTCCAAAACAGTCAGGAAGTTCCTCTTCAGTCTCGAGCTCCTGCAAAGACTTTTCATTGCCAACTGTGCCACGAGGCCTGTCTCACCTGCAGGCAAAGGAGCCACCTTTCACCCTCCCCTGCACAGCCAACAGCAGCTGCCTCCCTCGGCCCAGCACAAGTGAACTGCAGGCTCTGCCTTCAGTCCCCCCTGAAGCTGAAAGAGCGGTACCTAAAGAGACGCCTTCTACAAACTGCCTGACGGACCAGCGCTTCAATGCAAAACAAAAAAACTTTTAGTAATGGGGCACTAAAACGGTATCAGTTTTCAATGATCTCACAGATGTCCCCTGGGAGCATCTCATGTCTACTGGACACCAAAAAGTCACTCTTGAATGCTAGCTAAGAAATAATGCTAAGCTGAGCAAAAGGCAGCTAGCCACCAAACACAGTGCACAACCATCCAGCTTAGTATCAGTTCTGGGGAACAAGTTACTTGTTGTGTGTCAAAAAGAACACCTCTAGTCAGAGTGAAGTTGGAAGCATTTGCTGTAATAATCTTCAGAAAAGGTAACCATTATGTTACAACCCATCAGCATCTGGCGTAATTCTCTTAGCAGGGTGTTTCTCTTCTGTTGTCTCTTTTAGGATTTCAGCACATATCATGGTAGGTGTCCATCTACTGATATCAAATTACTGCCCAACATCTGCAACTGCACATCTGCAAAGGAACCAAGCTTTGCTTCGGCTTGTTATTAAAAGCAGAAAAAAAAGGCTTTTCTGTTTCTCAAGCAGACCGATCCATCTTTCTCACCTAGAAGGATGACAGCTTGCGATTATGAGTTCTCAGAGTCCTGAAGTGAAAGTTTTCCAAGGAGGAGACCCTGCAGGAGGGAGCACTGCTGAGGCACACAAGGCCGAGCTGCACAGCAGCCAGCTAAGGTCGGTCCATGCTACCCTGACAGGCGGGAATCCTCTGCCTCCGTTACCTCACACCTCCAAACAGAAATAGAAAACAGCAGCCAAAATAAACAGAAACCCACCTAGGGGAAAGAAACCCCACAACTTAAGAAAAAGGGGGATTTCTCCACAAGGAACGCAAACCTCTTTGACACCTACCAAACTGCCTAAAGGCACCCAACAACCACCAACACCTGGGAGCGCCCAGTGCCTGCGGTGGCGGACAAAGCCCCTCGAGGCTCGCCCCGCAGCGGGGGCTCCGTGCCCGGAGCCGGGGCCGGGCGGTGCCACGAGCCCGGCCCGAGCCGCCGGTGCCCCGGCGCGTCCCCCGCCCCCCGCCGCAGCGGGGCCCGGCGCGCAGGGCGCCCCCTGCCGGCTGCCGCCGCGCAGCGCCCCGGCCGGGCTGCGGCGCGTTTCGGGGGGGCCGCGGTGTCACGCCCGCGGCCGCTGCCCGGGGGCACCGGGGGTGCGCCCACGCCCCGGCACCGCGCGCGCACCCGCCGCTCGTTTGGGAACCCCCGCCCGGGCCGCGGCCGCCGGGGGAAGGCACGGGGCGTCAGTCCGGTGCGGCTGCGAGGCTCCGGGTTCGGTGTCCCCCGCCTTTGTCTCGGTGTCGGTAACCGCAGCCCGGGGCTGGGATGGGTGAGATAACGGCGCTCCATGCCGCAGCCGCGGCTCGGGATGGCAGCGGCGGATCCCGCCTTTTCCCGCGCGCAGGGACCCCTCGGCTGCTCCCATTCATCGCATCCCCGGCGCCGCTCCTGCAGCAACTCCGCCGGCGGGGCCCGGTGCAGCTGCGCGCCGGGATGCCGGACGCGGCCGGCGGCAAGCGGTCCCGCTCCCTCGGGCTGCCGGGACACGTCCGTGCGGGGAAGGGAGGCGGCCGGGGCCGGCGGCGGGGAGGGAGCAGCGCCGCGGTGCCCGCAGCCGCCGGGGCTCCTCAACATGTGTGCGGGCGGGGAGGGGCCGCTGCCAGCTCCGCACGCCCGGTGCGGCGGGCAGGGCGGCGGGCACGGCGCGGGATGCCCGGGGGAGGGAGGGAGGGGGCGGTCGGGCGCTGTCCCCGCCCGGGTCGCACCGCGGACCCGCGCTCGCACCTACCTGACCGGGCTCTCCTCGCAGCGAGGGCGGGCTGGGGCGGGGGGAGGGGGGCCGCCGGACCCTCCCCGGCGCCGCCCGGTCCCGGGGCGGGCGGGCGGAGCGGAGCCGCCGGCGGCGCGGGAGAGACAAAGGGGGAAATGACGGGGGGGGTGCAGTGTGCGGGGCGGGCGGTGCGGAGCGGCCCCGGGGGCGGGGGCGGCGGTCACTGGGCCGGGTGCCCGGGGCGGGGGCGCGGGCGGGGGCAGCGCCCGGGCCCCTCAGACAATACAGCCGGGTCCCGCTGCCCAGCGCCTGCCCGGGCCAAGATGGCGGCCGAGAAAGAGCGGAAGTGACGCCAGACCCTCATTAGCATACGGGACTCATTGTCCGGCGGGAGGGGAGGGGGCCGCGCCCCGGGGGGGCGGGGGAGCCCCGGGGGTCCCCGCGGGACCGGCCCCGCCGCGCCCGCGGCACCGGGCAGTGACGCGACCCCGCCGCGGGGGGGCCCCCGCGGGGCGCACCGGGGCGGCCGCGGCCATGGCGGCGGCGGCGGCGCGGCGGCGGCGGCGGGATCTACCCCGGCCCCGCTAGGAGGCGCCGCGCCCTGCGGCTGGGTCCGGCGCGGGGATCCCTCCGCCGCGCCCCCGGCCGGGACTACATCCCGTCCTGAGGGGCCGCCGCCGCCGGGGCGGGGGCGCGAGCGGGGCGGGGCACGTGACCGCGGGGGGCGCGCACGTGACCGCGGGGCGGCCCCGGGAGCGCGCGCGGGCCTCGTGCGGCGGCGGCGGCGCCTCAGGGCCGTGCCCGGGCCGCCCTCACGGGCCCCGGGGCAGCCCCGCCCCGCCCCGCCCCGCCCGGCCCCGCCCGGCCCGGCCCGGCCCGCTCCGCTCTGCCACCCCGGCCCGAGCCGCCTTCGACCCGGCCTCGAGGCGGCCCGGGCCCGCCGTTGTCCATCCGTCGGAGGTCGCGCGGATGCTGAGGGGCCTGGAGCATCTCCGTGCTCAGGAGGGGCTGAGGGAGCTGCGGCTGGAGAGGAGCCCCAGTGAGAGCGGCCCTCAGCCCTGGCTGGCCCTGTGTGCAGGAGGTCGGAGCAGGCCCGGGCTCTGCTCCAGGCCCAGCAATGGCCCCGGAGCCACAGGCAGGGACTGAGCCCAGCAATTCCCCTGCACAGGAGGCACAGCTTCTGTCCTGGGCAGTGCCCAGCCCTGAGCTGAGCCCGGAGAGGCTGTGGGCTCCCATTCCAGAACAGCCTGGGCACAGTCCTGTGCCGTGTGCGCTGGGCTGGCGCTGCTGGAGCAGGGAGGTGGCACCAGCTGAGCCATGGAGTCCCTCCCAGCCCGGCTGGCCCTGGGGTTGTGCCCAGCGCAGCCTGGCTGGGGCTGGTGGGGCCCAAGCCCAGGGAGGGGAGGAGGCGTCGTGTGAGGCGATGGCCCTGTGGGAGCCAGGCTTGCCATGGGCTGGGACTGTGGCATTGGTCAGGGAATTCCGCACGGGAGCTGTGCGATCTTCATGCTGCCACGCTCTGAAATCCAAATTATTCACAGAACCACAGAATGTGCTGAGCTGGAAGGTGCCCACCAGGACCACGAGTCCAGCTCCTGGCCCTGCACAGGAATCCCTCTGTGTGCCTTCACGTTTTGGTTGAACAAGCCCTGAGAACAAGCCAGCGCCCAAGAGCAGGGCTGTGTTCTTTCTGGTGAGCCCTGTGCACGGGTGTTCACGCCCATCTGTGCAGAGCCACTGGACATCCCATTTTGCAGCAGGAACATTGGATCGGGACAAGACCCCACATGGAATTCTTCCTTGTGGATCATGACACTGCTCAAGATCTCTTCAACAAACGAGGACGAAAGCTAAAAAGCCCTCTAGGAGTGACAGGGATGGGTGGCTTTTGTTGCTTCAGAAAGACACAAGCACTTGGAGGAGGAAGTAAAGTGGAATTCCCTCCATCCTCAGTGTTCACACCCTTTCTGGTTCAGTGACACGCTGGAGTTCAGCCTCACAATGCTAGAAAGGAAATTTGATTCCTTGCCTGAAGCATAGAAGCAGAGAAAAGTTGTCTCCAATTCTTTAGACTTCGTGTAACTTAAGGATCTCCTGCATTTTCAGGTGACTGGTGTCCTGACAATGCTGTTTATCACAGTTCACTGCAGTAGTGTTTATGAAGAGTTTAGTGACATTTTCTTGTGTCTCTGAGGCTGCTTTGGGACTTGGTGGCTCAGTGGGACACAGAAATCCCCTGCTTGTCACTGCAAGTCACACCTGGGCTTCACTGGGTGCTCCCGTGGCACCTTCACATCAGCGTTCACAAGAGTCAGGGAGCCACAAAATCTTTTTACATGGAAATGTGAATTAAAAAAACAAGGAAATACACAAAACTGGACAACCAAAGCTGGTGCTTGGTGTTAAAGAGCCCCTAGAACCGAGGTACTTTGAGAGCTGCCTGAGACACGTGTGGAATCTGTCTCAAGGAAGGAAAGCAAAGAGAGCTGGTTTGGTTTTCCTATTTTGCCTTCCAAGAGTAGATGTTTTTCCTCTGATGGCACAGTTATTGAAGCATGTTATTGAAGCACCTTGGGACACATTTTGAAACGATGCTAAGTCAGGACCATATTCAGAAACTCCCAGTTAACTTCATGGCTGCTTGAGCCAGTCTGCTCAAATACACAGCCCCAAACCTGAGCTCCTTCCTGTTTCAACACTGTTTTATTTGTGCCTTGCCACTGACCACTTTTTAGCCATCACTTAATACAAAAAATACAACAGCTCCAGAAGAACCTCCCACACACCTGCTCCCAGGGCTGGGTTTGACTCAGCAGAGGCGTCTGGAGGTTGGAGGAACCGAGGGTAGTGGGACATGATAATGCAGCTGGAGATAGAAATGATATTTGGGAGATATTTAAGGGAGTGGACACAACACAAAGATCTGTGCAAAGGACACAACAGCTCAGACACAGAGACGTGGAATCCAGAGAGGAGAACTGAACAGGCTTTGGGCATCACTCCCTGTCCTCAGTTCTGGGAGCAAGTGAAGGTATGGGGTAAATTTGTATCTTGCTGTATTCACTTATCAGAAGACAAGGTTGGGATGGAGATGGAGGTGGGTAGAGAGTTCCCCCAGAGCAGCAATATCAAGGAGTTTCCAGCTGGGAACACTCCTAGCCATGATGGTGGTACTCAGTCCATGCTTACAGTATTTGAGAAGAGTTTAGAAACTGGAATTCGGCAGGGCAGGGAATGAAATTAGACCCAGGTAGAAAGAAGGGTGTCGGGAGGCAGAAACACTCAGTGCACAAGAGGGGTGCTGCAGGCAGAGGTTTTTGGGGTGGGGGAGAGAACAGGAGGGAAAGGAGATGTGGCAGCAGGAGCTGGAGCAGAAGGGAGCCACGGCCTGCCTCGGGGTAAAACCTGCAGTGACAGGGCTGGGAGAATGGGGGAGCATGAGAGGGGCTGTGAAAGCAGTCCTGAGTGATGGACAAGATCTTGTTCTCGTTCAGCTCGGGAGGGCTCTCGTGGTGGTTTGCAGTGTGACAGCTGTCAACAGAGAGCTGGGCAAGAAAGATGAGAATTTACAAAGTTTGTGTGAAAAGATTGATGGTAAAGCTAAAATTCAAGCAGTGGGGAAGAAGGAGAAAAGGAGTGTTGCCATAATTTTTCTCCTGTGTGTACAGAGTGAACAAAATGAACCAGAAGTTGATGCTAATAGTCTTAATCTACTTCTTCTATGGCAGAAGTGGGTGTTGTTCCTCACAATACAGCCACTGGAAAAATCAGTGAAATCACTGCATTGTAAGAGACCAAACACTTCACAGCAGAGGGGAGACAATTAGCACTCCCAAGCTGAATGGCTTTAATTGCACATGCCTTGTGCTGCTGCTTCAGGTCAAAACTGTGCCCAGATTCATCCTAGTACTAGCTCAGGAGCATGTCGTGCTTGGGTTTTATTCAAATACAAAATAATTACAACAACTATCGATGGTTTTACACACAACATAATTAATTATATAATAAATACAAGTAAGTTAATCAGCATTAGGACCACTGATCTCACAATGATCTTTGAGACCCACTGAGCCACCCAGCTCCTGTGCTGCTCAGACACCTGCCAGCACTGGTGCCAGTTTCTGTTGAACAGTCAGTTCAGGGACAACTTCCCATTTTAAGCTCTCTGCTCTGTTGAAATCCCTCTCAGTGGCTCAGTTTTCAGATCTAGTTTTGGATTAAAAGCTGCAATTCGTTTTTCTCTCTCTGGTTCCAATATATCTCCCCCAAACAGTAACTTCCAGGCTATAAGAAAGTTTTTAATTGCCACAATGCCTGGAGAGAGAGGGTGAAATGTGGCAGGAACAGAGGAGGAGATGCTGCTCAAGGTTGCTGTGCTTGGCACTAGTTACTCTGCCCATGTCTCCTGCAGCATGGCACAGGGGAGCTAATAAACATGTTCTGAAGCAAGGAGGAGTTTGATAAGCAGTCCTGCCCCCCGCACAGCCCCTGCTCCTGCTGATCCTGATCAGCACTCGCTCAGCTCTGCAATGCCAGCCACTGAAATCTGTCACTGAAGTCACCCCTGCACTGAACTCAGCAGGCAATCTGTCACTGAATTCATTTCTGCCAAGATTTCAATCCAGGCTTGTACTTGGGATCCTGACAGACCCTCAAATAAATATTATTGATTAGTCATCATTATTTTTTACTGTTGATATGCAGAAGGTTGTGGAGCCTTGCAGTTGGATTTCTACATAGTCTGCTGGAAAATCTATTTGATTATAGTGCTGGCAGCGAGGTTCATCTTTACTGCAGGCCGAGGTTAAAGTCTCAGATTTGGTCAAAAACCCAAAGCAAAAGTGAAGCTGAAGTCCTGAACCTCAAAGAGAGCAGCCAGGGATCTGGGACTGACTCTGGACTCACATCCCAGAACACAAATAAGCCAGCCCTTGGGGTCGGAGTGGTTGTCCCAGCTTCAGCATCCTCCTGGGTCAGAGGGGCTGAAGTGCCGGGCCTGAGCCCCTAAATCTGCCCAGGGACAGGGCAGTCACAGTGCCAAACAGAGGCACCTTCTCCCTGCACTCAGCGTGCTCCAGCCCTGCTCTGAGCTGATGGGAGCCCGGAGGCAATCAAAGCTCTGCTCCTGCCAGATGATTGAGTGCTTGCAGACACAGATTCCTGAGAAAGTATAATAGAGAAAGTGCATTAGAGAGTATTTGTGCCTTCCTAGGAAATGAATATGGATGTAATTAAGAAAAGCTGATTTATGTGGAACTGTAAAGCCAAGGACATAAAATGAAAAATTCCCAGTAAATGTCAAGTCAGTGTTTTGTGGTGGCCAAAACAAGGCAAGCAGACTATTGCAATGGTATTAAGGAACTGAGAATGAAAATGCCACTATATAAATCCCTAGGACATGAATATTTAAGCCATTATATGGGGTTCCAAGCACCTGATCCTCAAAGATTCTAGAAGTGCTGTTCCACTGTAGTCTGTTACTCACATTTGAGAACGGCAAGATCACAAGGCTTTCTTTTGCTAGGAAAAGCCCGGTGTTTTCCATGGTGTGTGTGGTGAAGTGTGTGTGTTTGTAGGTGCCACTGAGGCAGGAAAGCCTGGATGTTCCTCGTGCTTCCCCTGCCCATGGGATCCATGCATTACTTCCTTCAGAGGGGCTTCCTGCGAGCAGCTGGGTGCAGACTGAGATCAGTTTTTCTTCTCTCAGGCACTGTCGTGTCTGCTCGTGTCCTGATGCCATGGAGCTCTTGGGTTTGTGCCTTTATAGCACTTTTTTCCTGATAAATCCATCACCTTTAAGCACAGTGAGAAATGTCACCTGAAACCTGACTGCCCTGTCCCATTTCCAACTTCCACACCCTGCAGCTCACAAAATACTCCTGTACGAGGGCCCTGACTGACATGTGAAAGCACCTTCCTCCAAACGTGACTCAGCAATGAATGAAGGAATCTTAACAGGTAATTTTCCTAATTAAAAAAGTAGCCACGGACCTTCTAAAAGCTGAACCCTGATTCCCAGCAGCCAGGTGATGAATAATTCATACACTGGACTTCAGTTCTATATCCCTGCATAAACATGGGGAAAAGATGAACTTCATGAGGCTTAATTTGCATTCCAGCAAATGATCAGCATTATGTAAATTAAAAAGAATATCTAAACCCTTGTTATTTGGTCATTAAAAATTCTAAACTTAAAATATATAAATGTTTTAAAATATTTTTATTGTAAAATATTATAATTTAAAATATTATAAAATATTTTAAACGTAAAATATTAGAAAGTATTTTAAACTTCAAATAACACTTTTTTCCTATGAAACCTCCAAATGAGATGTAAATAGATCAAACGTATTTACTGCAGATTTCACTTAAATCCAGAGATGTATTTCTGTGTATATTATTGCTCTGATTAGTCTGCAGCAAATGAAACTGTGTAATTTTCTGAAAAAGTACAGGTCAATGTCACAAAATGTACAGTTCAGTCTCTGTGATCGGTTACATGTGGATTCAAAATCTGCATCTTTCATTATGTGAAAGCAAATTCCATCTGCAGCATTTGCTTGGGACAGTCAGCAAAGGGAAACCACCAGGATCTGTCCAACCCCACTAGAGAACAGGGGACTGGCTCCAAAGCAGTCCACTAGCAAATAACCTTTATTGCAAGTTTTGTTGAATTATTTTTATCAATGTGATGACTGTGAAATATAAATTTATCATTTATCTACAGACTTTCTACATTTTTTCTAACATTAACAACTGCATCTAGTGTGCTAAAGGAATGCAGACAAACGTGAGCAAAATAGACAGCATTTTAAAAATACTTGTTGCTTCTTCTGTCACACAAATAATTTTCTGATCCAGGTGTCCACAAACTCCACAGGTATCCACAAAAAAAGAAAAAAAAAAGGCATTTTTAATATGGATATATAAAGCCATTATTGGAATAATTTCATTCTCCTCCCAACTGCAACTTGATTGCACGTGCTTCATAATTTCTGGGTTCTGGCTCCATCAGGCCATGAAACAAAAACTTGCATTGCTGTTTGCACATCCTTCCTCAGGACCTGGAGCAAAGAGACTTCACTTTGCAAACTGCTACTTGACATAAGGAAAAATCTGCACTGTCTTCCCTGAGTATGGGGTCTTCTGTCCCCCTAACTGCCGAGGTCCCACTTCAGACTCTAAACAGGTTGAGTTTCTAAACAAAGGGAGGAAAGGGACTCATCTGCTCCTGGACAAACACACAGAATACAAAACTATTCCACGCGTATGGTTCCCTTTCCTATGCAAAGAATCCTTCTCCCCAGTCTAGGCACAAACCACTGAACTCTGAGTTCTCTTAAACTGCCCAGCCATGAGCAGTTCTTTGGAGCTGCTTCATGACGATGTGTACATGTGCTGAGGGAAGGAAAGGACACTCATTAGTATCTCTTTAATTAATATCTACAAACCACAGGACAAAGACAGCACACATTCCAGGGGTTTTTGGTCCTTGCTCATCTTTATTTCAAAATTATCCTTAGCTTCTGCTGAATAGTGATTCATTTCCAAATGCAAAAGATCATTTAGCTTTGTGTTCTTTATTAAGACAATTATTCTTACAAAAATAGAAAAGCATTAGCCTTTATTAATTTTTACTTTGACATCCAGTCCGTTTCTGTCGGAAGGAGCATTCTGGGCTGCAGAATGTTTGATTTATTGTTGATGCCTGTTTATTTGTTAGGTCATAGCAGGTCTTCTGGCCACCACACAAATGATCAAGCTTTTGCCATTTTATGTTTAAATCTACACGGACGTCAGAAAATGTTTGTCTAGCAAAATTACTTTAGGATGAACTCTCAGGTTGTAGCAAACAAGGTCAAGAGCCCCTTGAGGAAGGAGACAATTTCGTTGCCTCCCAGTTTGGATTCTCCATAGACGCGGTCCACGAAGGAGATGGGAACCTGTTGGAACAAGCAAAATTGGTTTTGAGGCTCAAAACCGAAACCATCAGAAATTCTGGAAACAAAAGAAGGCCCTTAGAGCTGGAGCTCGTTCAGGCATGGGGAGGAGGCAAGCACCAGGCTGGCTCCTTTGTGGCAGTTCTCACCAGGGCCCTCAGTGGTGCCCCACAGCTGGGGAGCCTGCAATCACTTGGTTTATCACCTTTCAAGCTGAGCCAGACATTACTCATGGCTGGATGATCCACCCAGGCAGAGCACACTAACAGCTCTCAAGGCTGCAGCATTTCCTTGGCAGCCAGACTCAGAGCCCTTGAGTCAGTGCCTGAGGAAGCACAACTCTGCCCCCAGCACAGAGCAGCTCAACCTCACCCTGGCTGCGAGATGACTTGGGAACATGACAGTGCCTATTGTACAAGGCCTGTTTTTATCAGTCTTTGGCCATTTTGTAGATTATCTGCAGCATTTACAGGCATTTGACACATGAATTTTGGTCTCCTTCACAAAGTGACACTCCTGATGAACTCACTGCCCATGAGATGTTGGGAATGTTCTGCTTTCACTCCTCTGAGCACACACGAGGGACACGTGACAGGACATTCTGCCAGCCCCGTGTCAGAATACTCAACCATTTCCATGACGTTTGTCTGCAAAACTGAAATACTTCAGGAACTAAAATACAGAATTGCAATTGCAATAGGCACTAAAAAATTGGCTTGGCGTTTTGCTGGCAGTGTCAACCAGAAATCATCTGGCAAGAGGAACACACAAATCCCCAGCCCTGTGCCCGTGTGCCAGAGGGTCTCACACAATTGCAGCAGGTCAGGCCAAGAAAAGAGCCCAGGACAAGATGGGAGGAAGATGCCCAGAAAGGCAGGCAGAGAGACTCAGCAATGACTCTGCTGTCTTAGCAGTGTCACCTTGATGATCCCAGTGACAATCCTGGCAGCTCCACATGGCTGATCTGCAGGAAATGGGCAGAAGGCACTGAGTATGGAGCCAGGGCAGGATGGCTCAAGTGAACTTCCTGACCAGGATGAAGAATAGTGAATATCTCATCTAACGAGGGGACTCCAGTGTTACCCTTCAGCACAGGAATTGAGCACTGAGCTGTTTCTGGGCTTCTGCCTTCCTTGCACAAGAGGTTCCCTCACAGGCAGCATTTTCCACAGCTCTAGTGCTGGAGGACACTGCACACCTGGTGAATACAGCAGAACAGGAGAGATGTGCATGCAACTCTTCAGCTACAGCCTGTGTCGCTTCTCATCAGCCATTTACTCCGTTTAAACTGGCACAGCTCAGTCTCAATTCTCAACTTTGCTGAAGAAATATTTTTCCCTGGGATGCTGTTCCACAAGCATAAAAGGTGGGAGAAGAGAGCTGCTTTGTCGTGAGGAAATGCTCTACCCTGTGTCAGTGGAGAAATGCCACATGTGGAGTTCAGAGAGAGAAGTTCAAGCACCACAATGCTCTGACAATTCATAGTCCTGGAAACGAGGATGAAGAACTGGCTGAGACTCTCTGGCACAGAGATTCCCAGTGAAGCATCTTTAAAGCTGCAGCAAGAGCAATTCAATGAAATAAAAAAGGCAGCAGACTGCTGGACATAGAGAATCTGACAATTGCATGGAGTTCTTCCATTGACTGCAGACAGCACATTCAAGGAGTTTAGAAGCAGAAAGTTGTGAGAGCTGAAGTTGGAAAATAACAAGGCAGTAGTTGACAGAGAACGAATCTGAAATAGAATCAGGCTACTGGAAAAATGAAATGATCTGTAAAGACTTGAGTAGAGATGTCTGTACAATAGGAAGCAGGGAAGAAAAGGCTCAGAGCAGCTTTGTGGTGTATTTTGACTTCTTTCCCTCCTTTGAAGAACCTTGTAAAATTGTGTGCTGCAGAAGGAATGGCAACAGCAAGAGGGGAATAAATAACTGCATTTCAGGTCTGGCATTCACCTTGCAAAGCTGGAAAAGTAGAACTCTACACATGTAATTTCTTTGTGTTAAAATCTTGGCTGCTTCTTGGAAGTACCCAGAAGCCAGCAGTGTGTCCCCTGGGAGGGAAGCACAGTGTACCCCTCCCAGCCTGCCCATACCTCTCCAACGGTGAATCCCAGCTGCCGGGCCCGGACAATCATCTCCATCTGGAAGACATATCCCTTAGAAACACACTTCTCCATCAGCTTCTGTAAGACTTCTTTCCTGTACAACCTGTAAACAATTCCAAAGGAAATAGAGCCTGAAGCCCGGTTTCTGGAATTTAGAAATCCAGACAGTGAGTAGGAATCTGAACTGCAATCACTCAGCTCATTACTATTTATAAACTCCCTAACGAGGTCATGGGAGCAGCAGTTCTTGCAATCTAATCCACTGTTCCTTCCACCCTTTCCAAACAGATTTCACAGTCCACAGTAAGGAATGTCTGTTCTTACTCCAGTTCGTTGTCCAGCAGTTCCCCAACTTCCAATAAACTTTAGGAATTGCAAACCAGACCCTACCTGAAACTGCCTGTTAGATCTGATGCTCCTGGTCTCAGCAAGACCTGAGTCAGAAAATTGGCTCCACGACTGTGAAAGAAAACATCCATGTCAGAGTTGCTCAGTACAAAAAGACGGGCACTTCCTCCAGCCATGAAAAACCAGGAACAATCCAAATCCACCTCCAGATCAGACTGCAACACAGCTTGTGCTCCAGATTCTTCGCAGGATAAATAAATCAACACGAACGTCTGCCCGTTCTCTGGGAGGGACAGGAGCATTCCAGCTGGGCAGGCTGATGTCCCTCACTCCTGCTGTCAGGGCTCAGCCTCAGCTCGTTCCCTGCATGGAGCTGGATGTCTGTCCCGGCCTGAGGCCACTGTTCCAACCCAGCCACCCACACCACTCCAGCCCTTCTTGGTGGCTCTGAGCCAAAGAGCTGCCAGTGGTGGGTGCTCTGGGATTCAGTGGGGCTGCAGTGCCCAGCAGCCACAGCAGTTCTGGGGACTGAGGAGTTCAGCTGACAGGGATGGACTACTTGGAATTATTATTTACAAGTAATTTCTGTGTGAAGAGCTGAAAAGTACTAACCTGATTAACTTTCTTTTCAAATCCCAGCCGTACACTCCTCCATTTCCTTTATATCTTGTTCCAGACACAATATCAAAATTGCCTTCTTTCTGCTTTCTATAAACAATTGGTTGTATCAGAAAAACTGGAGGAATGTTTCAAAGTTCAAATTTCAAAGTAAGAACAATCACTCAAAAGCTGTATTTGACAAACTTCTGAACAAATAAGAAGAGAGGAAAGCAATAGTCAGGGTGGCTATGAGCATTATTCAAACATCTGTTAATTGTTCTCTTACAAAGAGCTACTTCAGGGAATCTAATCATTACCTTTTACCCACTATGGCACAGAATTTCATAGACTGCCTCATAAATAATTTATAAAGATCAACTTTCACACTGTTATTGGCACCTACCTGATGAACTCTGGAATAAATTTTGGCTGAAATGGAAGAAAGACAGATCAGAAGAAAGGGCAGGGGTACAATAACAGCGGCAGCCAAGTGAATTCCAGACTGTCTGCAGAGCAGATGACACGCAGCCTTACGTGGTGGGAGAGGTCAGCATCCATGATAACGATGAAATCCCCAGAGGCATACTTCATCCCGTGAATGTAAGCAGTGCCTGACGGAAACAGAGAGAACCCCCTCACTCTTCTAACGCACAAATGCTCAGAGAAACTTCACTCGAGGACGGGCCACTGTTGAAATGTCATTCACAAAGCACCACCTGCACTCAGGAGCCTCGGGAAACAGACTGGGCTCCAAATCATCTCCAACCCTTCACACCCTGTGCTCGGCTCAGGGGGTCAAGGCAGGACCCGGGATCTGGGCAGAGCTTCTGGGAAACCTTTTAGAATCACACTGGGATTGTTATGTGCATTTTTGAAGCTTGTTTGTTTACAAACAACTTGATGAAAATGTGTTTCTGCTTCTGGGCTTGGCTGTGATTTTTTCTGGACCTTTATACACTGGATCAATGAAAGTATACAGCAGATTCTTTTATTTGCTTTTACTAATCAGAGTTAATAAGGACTTACCCAGGCCCAACTTCCTTGCTCTGGGTCGCAGAAGCTACAGGAGATATAAAAAACACATAAATGACTTGACATACAGTTTTAAAAGAGAATCTGAAATTTTCTATATATTTTTTTCTTAAAACAATCTTCAGAAATGCAACTTAGTCCAAAAAGACTTAAAATACCTTGGCACTTACGCAGTAACAGATTGGAAAAGTATCTGACTGCCACTGAGTAAATGACAGCATCCTGTATATAGCTGAGGGTTATGCAGTAATACATTGCATAGATAAAAAAGAACAGACTCGAGACAGATTAAAAATAAATCATAAGCACAGCCCAGCTTTCATCTTTCCAATTTCCTTACTCCTGCAGTCAATTAAAATGAATCGAAATCTTCTCCAAAGCCCATCTTTCCCTCAGGCCTGCAGCAGGTACAGCACCACTCAGCAGGCACTGCTCAGGAGCACACGGCAACGCACCAAGGGCTGACGACGCTTTGCAAACAGTTCATCATCTCGTATATTGGGTCAGAATGAACTGTCCTGAGCTTACACTTGTCTAAAGAGGTGTGCAACAACCTGTTTAAGGATGTGAACGAAGGGCAGAATCCAGGGAATCCATCCCAGTTCTCAAGGACTTAAAAAAAAAATAGAAAAAAGTTTACCAAATACACAACTCACTATTTTATCCGATCCATATATTTTTTCCAGCTGCTGAGCAACTTCCTGTGTCCCATCCGGGCTCCCATCATCTATGATGATAATTTCATAGTCGATCCTGCTGAAACGAGAATGATTTCCCAGTGAGCAGGCGGGGGCTTGGAGCGCCCATCCCTGCAGGTGTCCCAGGCAGGGCTGGAGGTGGGGATGGGGCACGGCTTGCACTGCATGTCCTGGCAGTGATTTCCAACCGAGTGACCTGCGGCTCGCTGCGGGTCAGGGCCACCTGCGTGCGCACGGACGGTGTCGCCGCGTCCCCACCCCAGCCCCGCAGACACAGCTGCGACACCGCCACCCCTGCGAGCCCCGGGCCGTGCCCCGCTACCTGTCGCTGAAGGTGCGCGCCAGCAGCCACACGACGAGGGGCAGGTTGTCGCGCTCGTTGTAGGTGGGCAGCAGCACGGAGACGCGGCCGGGGCGCGGCGCCGCCATGGCGGCAGTGACGCGCAGCGCGCCGGAAGCGGCGGGGCCGGCGGGCGGCGCGGGCGGCCATGGCGGGGGCGGCGGCGGCGCGGCTGCGGGCCGAGATCCGCCGGCGGGAGCGCGAGCTGCGCGGGCTGCGGGAGCGCCTGGCGGCCGAGCTGGCGCGGGGGGACGCGGCCGAGCGGGAGGAGGACGGGGAGCGGGAGCGGGACGAGGCGGCCTGCGGGGCGCGGCAGCCCTCGGCGGCCGAGCCGGCGCGGGGGGACGCCGAGGATGAGGATGGAGCGCGCGGGCTGCGGGAGCGCCCGGCGGCCGAGCTGGCGCGGGGGGACTCGGGGGACGCCGACGAGGAGGATGAGGACGGTGACGAGGAGGAGGACGAGGGAGCCCTCGGCTTCCCCGCGGAGCTGCCGCCGCTGCCGGCGCGGTCGGCGCTGAGCGCGGCCGAGATCCTGCGCTACAGCCGGCAGCTGGTGCTGCCCGAGCTGGGCGTGCGGGGCCAGCTGCGCCTGGCGCGCAGCTCCGTGCTCGTGGTGGGCTGCGGCGGGCTGGGCTGTCCGCTGGCGCAGTACCTGGCGGCGGCCGGCGTGGGCCGCCTGGGGCTGGTGGATCACGACGTGGTGGAGACGAGCAACCTGCAGCGGCAGGTGCTGCACGGCGAGGCGCGGCGCGGCCGGCCCAAGGCGCGCTCGGCGGCCGCGGCGCTGCGGCGGCTGAACTCGGCCGTGCAGTACGTGCCCTACCGCGGGGCGCTGCGGCCGCGCTCCGCGCTGCGCCTCGTCCGCCAGTACGACATCGTGGCCGACTGCTCCGACAACGTCCCCACCCGCTACCTGGTGAGCGACGCCTGCGTGCTGGCCGGCAAGCCGCTGGTGTCCGGCAGCGCCCTGCGCCTCGAGGGGCAGCTCGTGGTGTACAACCACCGCGGCGGACCCTGCTACCGCTGCCTGTTCCCCGAGCCGCCGCCGCCCGACACCGTCACCAACTGCGCCGACGGCGGCGTGCTCGGCGTGGTCACCGGCATCATCGGCTGCCTGCAGGCGCTGGAGGTGCTGAAGATCGCCTCGGGCATGGGCTCCTCCTTCAGCGGGTACATGCTGATGTTCGACGCCCTCGAGGGGAGATTCCGCAACATCAAGCTGCGGCCGAAGAAAGCGGACTGCGCCGTGTGCGGCGACAACCCCAGCGTCACCTGCCTGCAGGATTACGAGGCGTTCTGCGGCTCCTCTGCCACGGACAAGTGCCGGGCCCTGCAGCTGCTGCCCGGCGCCGACAGGATCTCCGTGCAGCGCTACAAGGAGCTGCTGGACGCGCGGGTCCCGCACGTGCTGCTGGACGTGCGGCCGCCGGTGGAGGCGGAGATCTGCCGCCTGCCGCACGCCCTGCACATCCCGCTCCGCAGCCTGCAGGAGGGAGAGCACGAGTCTCTGCGGCGTTTGCAAAGAAGAATTGGCGAAGAAAAGCAGAGAACTGATGACCAAACCCCTCTCCCTGTATATGTGGTTTGCAAGTTAGGAAATGATTCCCAGAAGGCTGTAAAAATTCTGCAGGAGTTACCTGCCGAAGAATTCGGTTCCGTGTTAGTTAAGGATATTAAAGGGGGGCTCATGGCTTGGGCCGCTAAAATTGACTCAACGTTTCCTCAGTACTAGAATTTTAAATGGTGAAAAAAATCACATATTTTCAGAGTAAGTTCTGTAGGGTTCCCTCTCCTCTGTGTAATGGCTATATCACGTGGGAAAACCAGACAGAAATACCATACTGCTTTTTTATGTTACCTTTTTTCCCAACAAAAATGCTTATTTTTGTAGCTCTCTGATTATTTTTATAAAAATGTAAATCTGTCCATGAAAGTGAGAAGAAATGTGTTCCTTGGTTATGGTTTAATAGTAAAAACTTGGCATAACTACTGACTTGTGCACGTGATGATTGAGAATATCCTAATTAGCAACTGTAACCTGGAAAACGACAAAATACAGGAATCATTACTCAGTCTCTGAACTGCCTAACAAATTGCAACAGTGCATGAAATGAATAAAAAATAATTACTGTTAATCTCTAGCTGGTCTGTAGCACTATTAATCTGGCAGGGAATTGCCAGGACAGCACTAATGAGACCGTGGCAGTCAACACCTTTCAGTTCTGTGTAGAAGCCGTGCGTATTTATGGACTGGAACGGCACCGGGGTGTTAAGAACTTGCAGAGCCATCCATCCTCCTTTGGTGGATGGCAGAGCAGTGGATTCCCCAGCCTGAATAGAGAAACTGAGGTTAACTGTTAATGAGACATAAGTTTGACCCTGAAAGTTGGTAAAACAGACGGAAAATGCTTTTATCAGTGCTTAGAAGATTTCAGAGATGGAGAGATAATGAGGAGGTGAGAGAGGGCAAAATTAGGTATTTATCCTCCCTCCTGCAAGGACAAAGACCTCTTCCCCGAGTTTTCTCCCTGTTGCTGTGGCAGTGGCACCTCCCCAGCTGGATTTGCTCGCTGGCATCAGGAGCTCTGCACATCTGGGGAGTGTCTGTTCTTAACTGAATGAAAAGAAGGAGAAATAAATAGCTTCTCAACAGAGCTGCTCGAGGCCTCATCACCTCAGCATAGCAATTATCTCCTTATATTAATTAAGGTATGGATTTCTTTACTTTCTGAGGAGGAAAAAAACACCTGTCATGACTAATATTCACATTGTACCAGGGGGAAAAAAGGAATAGTGCCATTATAATTAGTAGTTGAAAAGGTGTGTTTTGGTAAAATAAATTTGAGAACAGCCTCGCTCCCAGCTGCATTGTAACATGCCATGGTTCTAGCAATGGCAGTCTCCCGAAGGAGCAGCAGTGGATTTGTAAACAGAGAGTTAGATCTTGCACTTTAGAGAACAATGACAACGTGAAAGGCCAGGACTTAAAGTAAACTTGAGTGTTTGTGGTGTGTGCCCGAGAGTCCTTGGGCTGTGGAGGCACAGCTCAGTCTCAGTGTCTGGATTCTGGCGTTTCCTCTCTTGGGAATTACAAACCAGGGGGACTTGTTTGAAGTGCCTGACCTGGGTTTCAATTTTTCTGTCTTCACTGTGATTTCTCTTCTTCACTGTGATGTCCAGAAGAGGCTGGAATGTAAAAGGCAGCAGGAGCAGTAATTCTGTGATACCCACGGTGGGTGCAGTGTCTCACACCTCACTGCCCTCACAAAGGCATTCCTTCCAGTCACTCCAAGCAAGGCGAACTCAAGGACTTGGAGAGAAGGGAAAAACTCTTTGATTCTAAATCTGAGTGTGTAGAAATTGTGTGTGAAGTCTTCTCCCTTGTTCCAGGACTGTTTTGCCTATGTGTTCTCCTGTAAATGCAGTTCTTGGCAGTGCTGGGCTCTTTGAAGATAGGCTGAACAATCAAGGATCATAAAATCATAACTAAGCCCAAACCATTCTTATTATTGCAGGCTTATCTTTTGTTTTGACTTGCTTTAATTCTTCAGTTCCAAACATGTAGTGGTTTCTCTGTTCACGGGGAGAAGCTCTGCTTAGAAATCCCAAGAGAAGCACTGGAACGTTCTGGTTTGTATTGCTGCCCTGTTGGAAGGTTGGGCTGTGCTGCCATTGTGGATGAAGAGGAGCTGCTTTGCCCAGGGAGCTCTGAGCGTGGCTGGGCTCTGTTATCAGGAGGGATGAGGTCAGGACAAGATCTTGGCCTTCACCCTTGATGTCATGGGGTTGCATTTTCTAATAAAAACTTTGCTGTTCAAAACAAAACTTTGCATTAGGTCCTTAAAATACTCCAAGCGTTTGTCCCTTTTTTAAATGCAAACCTTTTGAGCTGTCCTTTGTGAAACTACAGAAAGAATAATGTGAGGGCTGTGTGCTAGGTGGCACTGCAAGTTAATAAACCACAGCACTCCCGACCTTGAGAGATGCAATTCGAGCTTAGCAAGAGCTGAGGTCCCTTCTACAAATCCATCATTGTGCAGGTCTTTTGAAAAAAGACAGGGAAATAAATGAAAATGGAGATAAATGTTAATATGGAGATGGATTAGGGTAGCAAAATTTGGAGCAATGTTAAACAACAGGAAAACTCATCCACAAATTGATTTGTGGCATTAACCTTTTGTGGTTTGTGTTGCTTGGTTAAATATTGCAGCTCTGCTGCTCTACATCTCTGCAGCTTCAGCATCTTGGTGGGGAAATACGCAGAGGGCAGGAAAAGAAGCAGAGAAAAGCAGAATAAGGCAGAAGACAAAGAAATGCAGAGTTTACAAAGTTTTATTCTGCACTCCTCTGGTGCACATCACTTTCCCCAGTCTCTGCTCTGTGTGTGTTATGTTGAAATCTTACTCCAGTGGGCAGGATCCAAGGAACCAGTTTAATAAGGAGGTTCTAAAAAGTGTAATAGCTCAAATTCATGGACTGTGGGACTTGGACAAGGCAGTGGGGCATTGCACCTGCTCCGATGGGAGCACTGACCGAGCTGCACCCTCTGTGCTCCCCTGACAGCAGCAAAGCAACAGAGGCACGCTGCTCTCACCACAGGAAAAGAAAATCACCTCTGTTTGCCCATTCTCCAGGCTTTTAGCCTTGACTGGGCTCGTTTGGTCTTGTCTTTACAAGAAATTCCATGTGATTGATTCAGAGCCAACTGAAATGTATCTGTGTGATGGTGCTGCTTTGCCCTCTTGTTCTCATTGCAAAGTACCTGCAATTCTGGTATTTCATTCTCCTGCTAAGAACAAAAAATAGCTGCCCTCCAGAAGGATGGCTGTCATGTGAACCTTAGCAGAAAAGCAAGCTGATACAAATTCAGTCTCGTCCTGCTGTGGTACAAGTTTTCCAGCCAGAGAAGAAACTATTCCTAGTCTGCATTAGGGATGATTAAAATGATGGTATCCACTGGGATCCAGGGTCAGGCTACAGCTGCAGCCACGGCCAGCAGGCTGTGACAGTGCTGTGCCCAGCCTCTGTCCCTCTGTGCTGCTCCCTGGCACCCAGCAGGCTGTGACAGTGCTGTGCCCAGCCTCTGTCCCTCTGTGCTGCTCCCTGGCACACAGCTGGGTGCTGGCTGCCCCACTTGGTGCCCAGGCCCTTTGCTGGGCTCACTGGAGGCAGGAGCAGCACAGGGATGCTCCCGGGGCCCTGCTGGGAGAGGAAGCTGGAGTTTGGCTCACAAGGTGTTCCTGCTGTTGCTAGGAGACCAAATCCCTGCTGGTGAGGAAAGGTTATCTCCAATTTTAAAATGGCTCCTTAGCAAGTTGACTGGGAAATGAAGTCTCTTAGGCAAATGGGCATTTACCTGCTCAGGAGTAGGGGAAGGAGTCGTGGAATCACAGGATGGTTTGGGTGGGAAAGGAGCTTAAAGCTCATCCCATCCCATCCCATCCCATCCCATCCCATCCCATCCCATCCCATCCCATCCCATCCCATCCCATCCCATCCCATCCCACCTTCCACCATCCCAGGCTGCTCCAAGCCCTGTCCAGCCTGGCCTTGGACACTCCCAGGGATCCAGGGGCAGTCACAGCTGCTCTGGGCACCTGTGCCAGGGCCACCCACCCTCACATTAATAAAAATCTTCCTTATCATTAGTCTGAATCTGCCCTTTTAAGTTTAAATCAATTCCCCTTGTCCTATTGCTCCATGCCCTGCTGAAAAGTTCTCATTCTGTGAAACACACTTCTAACTTCACTATGTAAGGGTTTGACGTTATCAAAAATCATTAAAGTGTTTAAACTTGCCTTTTATGTATGTATTCACATGTACACACATGCATTGCAGAGCCAGAGGTGTATTCCTCACGGGGGACAGACATGTTTGAGGCAGAATTTATTGAAGTCATTTCCAGGACTTGCACGTTGTCATTTTAAACACGCTTCTGAAACTCTGCTCTGTTTCACTTTACTACTGGAGTAGTGGGAGGTAGCAGGTGTGACAGTGATTTGAACTCATTAAAACGTTCTAGAGATGCCTTCTCATCCTCAATTAGATGACTATCTTTTTTTTAATCACTTGAATTAGATTCTGTCATTTCTTTTATAAATAAAACCATAACTTTACTCACCGAGCTGCTCTTGTACGAGTGATGGAGGGGTTTACATTGCCCATGTGACCTGGAAAATCTTAATTTTAGTCAGATAAAGTTGCATTAGCCTTTTGAAAAGTATCACTTGTCAATATTGCAAGCAAATAAATGCTTCATAAATATTTCCAGGACTTTCTTCCTCCCAGAAGTGATGGTGATGGTTTCTTCATCCTCGTTTCCTTGCAGATCCACCTGCCCTCTCTGGAAGTGAGATGCCACGGCTGCAGTGCAGTGGATCGAATGTTTTCGTCTGGATTTTAAAAAGAACTTCCCAAAATATTTCATCCACCCTTTCAGGGTGGGCTGGTGCAGGTGGGTGCTGCAGGACAGGGCTTTCCCGGGAGCGGCCCGTAGATGGCAATGTAAATCCTCGGAGCGGGCACGTTCCCGCTCGGAGGAGAGCCCGTTCCGTGCCCCAAACACCGACTCACAGCCCGGATTTGGGGTGGTTCTCAGCGATTCTTGACTCTTCCAGCAGCACGGAGCTACCTCTGCGGGCAGGTGGGCATTTGGGGCACTGTCCCTCTCCCAGGGATAAATTCAATTATACCCAATACAGAAAATAGCCACAGCTGCATTCACAGGGAGCACTTGTCCTTTGGCTTTGCCGGTCAGGAAGGTGCAAAAATGTAACTGTACCTCATCCCAGAATCCCAGCATCCCAGCATCCCAGAATCCCAGCATCCCAGCATCCCATCATCCCAGGATCCCATCATCCCAGCATCCCAGGATCCCAGAGTCACTGAGGTTGGAAAAGATCTCCAAGGAACATCCAGTCCTCCCTGTCCCCAGCCCAGAGCACTGAGTGCCACCTCCAGCCCTTGCTGGGACACCTCCAGGGATGGGCACTCCAAACCTCCCTGGGCAGCCCCTGCCAAGGCCTGAGCACCCTTTCCCTGGGGGAATCCCTCTGGAATTCTCCTGGTGCTGGGCGGGTGCCTGCAGCGCTGCAGCTGTGTGCTGGAGCTCCTGCTGGCAGTGGAGAGTGAGGGGACAGCGGGGACACAATGCACCTGTGGCTTTCCCGGGTCCCTCTCGAAGGAAAGTTTTCTCAAACCAATTTCAGGGCTCCTGGAAGCCTCCCCTCACTGTGCCATGAGAGGCTTTGCAGCCTCAACTTTGCCCATGGACCTCGTCCCCAGAAATATTCCTCTCCAAAATTAAAGTCACCTGTAATTGCACTGTTGGGTTTGCTTTGCACGAGGATAATATTTATTGATTTCCCAAAATGGGCTTTTCTTTATAAATGAAGAAACTGAGTCATCTTTTCCTTGGCTGACCTGGGAGCTGCCAGCGCTGTGCAAGTTACGGATGATTTCTCTCAGCTGCTTTGTGACATGAGGAGCATCACTAATGAGAGTGAGAGCAGCACTTCGACTTATCATTCAGCAATTCTGTGTCAAAACTTCATTTCTCTATAGAATTAACTAGAGAAATTTATGCTGGTGCCTCCTCTGTTCCCGAGGTGGGCACCATTAAAATGATATTGTTATCTTTAACAAAAAGATAAACATTATTATCTTGCTGACCGCTTCACCTGCATGACTGAGAGCTGTCAAAGGAGCTGTAAAGTTTTTAAAAAAATCCAGGTGATGGCTGGGAATTTCTCATATTCCAGGTCACTCCCTCGAGCAGGCTAATTATTGTGGTTTACAGCCCAGTTTTTCTGGACCCACACTGAAGGTAGGAGTTAAATTATGACCATAATTAAGGATGGCTACAAAGCTGCTGTCATTAACGAGGGGACCTGACAAAGGAGGAGCTGAGACCTCAGCCTGACAGAGCTACACAGGTTTCTGTGCCCTGCCTGCCTCTGGTGCTGCACAAGGCTCCAGCTCCTGTCACAAGGGCTACAGGGACAGTGAATGAATATTTATAAAGTGTAACAAATATGCTCTAATTACCCTAATTGGCCTGCTGTGGTTCCAGTTATGGCAGAACTTAATTTCTGTTCAAGTGACATTTGCTTCTGGATTAGTTCCTGCAGGCAAAGAAAAAGTAAAAGCCCTGCTGAGGAGGGCAGAAGATCCCCTGATATCCTGGTCCTGCACTTTCCTCAGCGTGCTCCTGGCAGGCTCATGGCTAAGAACATTCCTCATCTCATTAGGGATTTCTAGGGAGCATTTCAGAGATGTGAGACACTGGGAAATGACAAAGAAAAACAACGAGCAAAAGGAGAGGGAGGATTTGTTTTATTGTTAAAAATTAATAGGCCAAACTCTGAACACTTTCAGGTGGCAACACACAAAACTCTCCTTGACTTTATTGGTGGTGTAGAACTGTATCTTTATTATGGTGTATCATCTTTATTATGGTTTTGCAGAGTGACTGACAGCCAGACAAGGAGTCCTGTCCTGAGGACTCAGGCAGAGCTGCTTGCCTTCAGGGAACACGTTTGCCATCGAACCTGGCCCTCGCCTTGTTTGGCTCTGACCATCACTGTGTCAGGAAGGCTGAGATGCTGAGGGACGCTGGAATGGGATGGTTAAGATGCCACAGAGGATGTGAGTGGGTAAATCCAGTGGTTTGCAATTTCTGCTGCAGCAATAGAACTTTTGAGGTGCGTTTTTGTTGGCAGGGGTGACACTCATCTGCTGTCACATGAATGACTCTAGTTCCATGCCTTCAGATCTTTTGGGATTCTGTAGGCTGCATGGGATCTTTCCCTCCCTGCATTTTGGTACCACTGCCATCTTTTGGATAAATAGATGTTAAATCCACTGTCAAATCTTGCATGAAGTAGCCAACAGAACTATTAACACAGAAAAAATGGCCCATGCAGTGTTGTACCAACTCCTGGTAGTAAATGGTGAGTAATGACTGTGAAATGGTGACATCTGTGACACCCCAGCCAGAGTCAGCTGCTCAGGGCAGGGGTTGATGGCACCAACTGGTGTGATCAGGGGTTGATGTCATGGTCCTCAAAGTCACATTTGACACTTCTTTTATTGTTTCATTTCTAATTATTCTAATTCAAATTCTAATTATTAAACAGTCAATTCACTCCATGTAGGTTTAGAATTATCTTCTCCAGTTTTCAGCCTGTGGCAAACCCCAAAGAGGGATGTGAAATTTTGCAGCAAACAATGCTTTTGCACCAGGCTGAAGCCCCAGTGAAACTCTTCCCACACGAGTCAGGGAGGTGTGGAGCACACCAGGTTTCCTTCCCAGCCGTGCCTCTGACCATGTGGGAATCTGTGACTCAGCCCTGCAGGAGCTTTTTGTTTAATTAGACATTGCCAAGGCCTCTGACTGTGGAGATCTGGGGTGCTGAATTACAGTGGGAACATTGGGAAGGGACACTGCAGACGAGCTCTAAAAATTCCCTACAGAGAATTTTTGGGGACCTTGACCTGTAGTGGATGTGAGCACAATCTGGATGGTTCCAGCTCACCTTCTCTGGTGTGCTGTGAGAGGAGCACGTGGCTCTGCCTTCATTCCTCTGGTGCACCCATCAAACACAATCTGGATGGTTCCAGCTCACCTTCTCTGGTGTGCTGTGAGAGGAGCACGTGGCTCTGCCTTCATTCCTCTGGTGCACCCACCAAGGGGCTTGTGTTAGTTTTGAGGCAGGAGGAGGCTGGAAAGGGAAGGATTTTAGGGAAAGTAATTTACTGTACCACCTTACCTGGAAATTCAACAGGGACTTTTCTTTCTCAGTTTTTATGAATCTTCTGAATCTGACAGATTCTCAGTTAAGATATTTTAAAGTTCTGTCCCAAAGAGCTGTGATTGTGATTCTTGGAACCACATGCAAGGGAAGAGGTGTCCCTGTGCAATCTTGTACCTGGATTTTCCTGCAGGGGGATAACTTGCTTTGCTGCTGCTTTCAGGCCCTGCTCAAAGCCGAGCTGTGCCCCAGCCCCACTCCCTGTGCCACCCTCCACCCCTAAGGAACACAGGGAGAGGAGGGAGAGCCCATCACTTTATTAATGCAAGGAGTACAGCTCCTGCTGTGGGATTGCAGCTGGCCAGAGCCCCCGGAGCAGGAATCAGAGCAATGCCAGCCCCCGCTGCAGCTGCAGACAGGCACTGCCCCTCTGGCTCCATCAAAGCACCCGGCGCTTGGATTGGAGCTGTCCTGGGGACTGCCCACGCTGGGAAAAGGCCAAACAGGGGTGACAGCCCTCAGCTGTGCCACAGGAAACTGCCAGCTTTGGAACCAAGCCATCATTTTCATGGATCTGACTAAAAACCCAGACAGCAGAGTCTAGAGAGGCATGATCTCTGCGACCCGCCAGGAAAGCTGGAACCCAGCAGCTGGGGCTCACACTGAGGCTGTGCTGCGAGGCCTCTGAGCTGGATTTATTCAGCAGGAGTTCCCCCTGTAAAGCACACCAGGGAGGTTACAGCCATTCAGTCACACGTGCCCAGCTGGTCACAAACATCTGCTGCAAGCACAGCTCCACACGGGGTGGGCACATCCCCGACAGCTCCTGTGCCCTGCCTCAGCACAGCTGGCAACAGGCAAGGTGCTTTCACACTTCTGCTCGACCAACGCCCAACCCCAGGGTGATGTTTTTATTTTATTTTTATTGGATAAGGGCTTTAGAATCAAGCTCTGGTTGTGGGATAAAAAAATTAAATGATACATGAAATAAATGAGCACTGATGCAAAGACAGTGAGAAAATGGATGGCCCTACAGCATTTATTAGCTAGCAGAACATGGAAATGAGCTTAGGTTTTATTTGGTAAGTCTTGATTTCTCCTTATATTCACGTACAGCTCCTTATTTATGGCTCAGCCTGTCAAACACATTCTTAGATAAGCAACTGTTGCTCACAGGACTAATCTAATTACCAGTTCTTTTTATAACGAATGCTGACACAAAGGTAGAGGATGCACAGCACTTGTGCTGGAGCCAATGCTCCAGATGATCAAACAGCTCTGAAATTTGAAAAAAAATGGGGAGAAGAATTTTTTGTCACGATGTTCCTGTTTTTTGTCCAACTCTAATTAAAGATGAAGAACAAGAGTGAGAAGCTGGTTCATTTGCAGCTTTGGCACAGAGTTAATTGCCAAGAGTTTAGACTGGATATTTTAGCACTCTGCAGTAATGTTCCATAGGCACATTTCCCTACCACAGGCTGGAGAATGCTAGAGCCCTAATTTTTTGTAAAGTGCATTTTAAAAAGTTTTGGAGTTCTCCTTCAGGAACAAGCACATCAGAACTGCTTCAAATTGTATTTTAAAGACATTTGAACAGAAAATCAGCGTGCTGTAGGTTTGGCCAAACAGCACAGCCTGAGAAACCGAATTTACTTTTTTTTGGAAGGACAGTGTTGCGTCCTTGGCCTTCATTTAAACCATAAACCATTATGCATTCTGACATTTCTTGCAGCCTGCTCCAGAAATGCCAATAAGAAATAGTATTTCTGAAAATTAAGACAAAGAAGCATTGGTCAGTGTGATGGGGACTTCGAAATTCCCCAGGCTCTTAACTGCTAGGAAGTCATTTTACTGAAAAAGAGTGGAAATAGGTGAAACTCTTTAAATCAACTTTTCTTTACCTGTAAGCACACATGGAATCAAACAAGTGGATTTTATTATTTTTGAAGTTCTGGAGTTTTTTCTCCTGAGCTGTTCTGCAAGTCAGGGTCACTCCCTCTAAAATAAGGGGGGTATCATGAACGTGCACAGACACCAAACCCGAGTGTCCCTGTGCTCCCCTGACTCAGCACAGAGCCTGGACCAAGATGAACAATCCCTGCTGTGCTTTAGGGTGTTCATTGCTTCTTCCTGTCCTATTTAACACCTTCCCCATTGCCACCAGGTGTGTAGTGGTGGCAGAGCTGAAGTGAATCCCGTGCCATCCCTCCTGATGGAGGACAGTGAAGGACAGAGCTCTCTGTGTGCCCCTCCATCACTCAAATCTGATTTTCTTCTTCCCTCACTGGCAGCTTCCCACGGGCACAGAGCTCCTGCTCCTGCCACAGAAGCGACAGCTCGAGGGAAGGGGTGGCCCCAGTTTGCCCAGCAGTGCTGGGGTCCCTGGAGACTGCCCTCTCCAGTTCCCTCTCAGAGCTGAGGGAGAGTGAAGCTGGGAACAGATGGTGGGGAAGGCTGGCATCTCCTCATGCATATTTCACTGGGTTTGCAGCTAGTCACCTCTTATAACGACATTAAGTGCTACAAAACTCCAAGGCTTTGTTCCTTGGAATGTTGCATTCGATGGCATCGGATCAATGCTGTAACATCAATTAAATTTTGAGGCTGGTGAGCTCTGAGTATTTACATCTTTAGCAAGGTTAGGCTATAAACAGCTCGATTCTTCTGTTCTGCCGTGGCTAGGGCTGACTTGCACAGAAAGAGCCGGTTCTGTGCTGAGTGATGAATCTCACTTGACGTTTTTTAAAAGCACAATGGGACAAACATCTGTGGTTATTTCCATTACGCTCTAAGGCGTGTTACTGGGAGACAATTTAGCCATTAATTCTGATGTATTTACATTATTTATGTACAAGAGGAATGAGAAAAATGGTAGCCTGTTTAATGATTATGTACATTGTGATTCGGTTGGAAAAATGTGTATTACAAATGGCAAAACAGCCTGTCAAGTGCATAATTATATGTTGCTCTTTTTTTTTTGTTTTGTTGCCAGAGAAGTTTTAATTCCTTAAATCCCACTGCATGATCTCAGTGAAAATTCTGCCCTATACATTATATGGGGGGGGAAGGAACAGCATAATAACAGACTTCTTAAACCACATCAGGTCCTGGTTAGAGCCCCTTCTCTTCGTTTTAATATGGGGATTACCTTTGTAAGGTGCTTCCAGAGCGAATTAAAAGCTGGAATCTGATACAATGACAGCAAGAGAAACGGGAACGTAAATTTCATTCGTTGTCCCTAGTCTCGGAAGAGAGAGTGGTGAACAAAACCTCGCTGCCTTGCGACTCGTTGCTCATCTGAGACTTGGCTTTCAGTAAGAACTGCGCTCTCCTGTACATGATCCTCTCCTGCTCCTGCTTCAGCTCCAGGTAGGAGCGTGAGAAGGTGTGGAAGATGGAGGTGACCGGGAAGGCCATGAGGAGGATGCCGCTCAGGATGCTGCTCAGGGCCACCACCTGCCCGGGGATGCTCCTGGGCACCATGTCCCCGTAGCCCACGGTGGTCATGGTGATGACTGCCCACCAGTAGCAGGCGGGGATGCTGGTGAACTCCTGCGAGTCGGCCATCTCGTTCTCGATGACGTAGAGCAGGGGCGCGAAGAGCGCGATGGCCACGCACAGGAAGAGCAGCAGCAGCCCGAACTCGCGCGTGCAGCGGCGCGCCGTCAGCCCCAGCGTCTGCAGCCCCAGCGAGTGCCGCGCCAGCCGCATCACGTACAGGATGCGCAGCGCCCGCAGGATCCGCAGCACCAGCCCCACCTTGTCCAGGTAGATGTTGCCCGAGCTGGGCTTCTTGGAGCCCTCGGAGCCCGTGTCCACCAGCAGGGTGATGTAGTAGGGCAGGATGGCGATTATGTCTATCAGCGTCAGCGGCCTCCGCAGGAACGCGAACTTGCTCCTGGCCTGGATGAATCTGAGCAGGAACTCCAGGGAGAACCATGCCACGCACACGGACTCCACAATGAAAATGTTGTAGCACATCTGGGAACACTCACCCTGCAGGAAAGAGGAGGAGTTCGTAATCGGCTCTGGGTAATAACTGTTTTAGCTGGTGCGGTGACAGGAGGAGAGGCTTCTGTGTTGGTTTTTTTAAACCCAAAATATTAAAGGAATCGAAGCTGTTGCTATGGGGAAACACGTTGGCAGTTTGGAACATGCTAAATGCAAAACTTAGAAAGGCTCTGCTTATTCCACAGAAGATACTGCTCGGGAATTTCAGGCTTTCTAAATAGCAAATACAAAGTCTAACAAGGTAATATACGGAGGAGCGCTAAGAGAAATTTCTTTGGACATAAAACTGGATTGGTTAATTCTCTTGCAAGTGATTGAAGAGTCATGCAACATTTCAAATATTCTTCACAATATTTCCCCCCTCTAAGGACAGCTGCAAAATCCCCATTGAAGTCAATAGCCTCAGACCTTGTACTTGCTCTGCTCTTCCCAGCACATACCACTTGGCATCCTGAAAGCTAACTTACCTTTTCCTCCTCCTCCCTCAGGTCAGGCATGGTGCTGATGGATAAGTTCACTGCTGTAATAGTTACAAACAAAACAGACAAACACGCAAACACCTTTCCAGGAAGGCCAGACTGGGGCCTTTCCACCATGTCTTGCAACTTTTTCATGCACAAACCAATTTTTGTCTCCTCTACTGTTTCACCTGTTGTTTCATTTTCTAGGAGGTCATCCTCCCGTTCATTAATCTCTGTGAGCTCCTCCATTTTTTGCAGGTATCTCCTTTTACAACACCAGTCCAAGTTGTCTTCCTCAATGCCCCAGTAGAGCAGCTCCTCCTGGAAGGACAGCGCGCACATCTCCCGCAGGAGCCGGAGTTTGCCAACCCGCAGGAAGGTCAGGATCGTCCTGAACGCCCCCGGGTTGCGGTCGAAGAAGAATTCATTGCACGTCACATCATAATCGTCACAGATGTTCAGAATGTCGTCGAAATTAGTACAGAACTTGAGCTGTCCCAAACGTGTCAGGGGGAACTCATCGAGCGTGGTCCAGGGGAGCAGGTACTTGATGCCCCCCACGTTGATAATGATGTGACGCTTGCGGTCGTCGGGGTGGAAGCCTTTGAGGAGATCCTCCTGAGGGTGGATTAGCCTGGCTCTTTGGTAAAACACTCCCTTGAGGGTTTCAGATTCTGGAAAGAACGTGTGGTTGAAGGAAGGATCTGAAGTACAGCTCAGGGCACTATAGTCATAGTCGGAATTTTCTCCAGGCATAAGAGTCATCTTGGAAGACAACTTTGCATCCCTCCGCTGCTTCTGCAAGTGTCTTCTGGAACTGAAAACAGACACGGGGGTGAGCAAATGGCAGGCTGCTTTCAGGTTTTGAACAAGCAGAGTGGTTGGAGCCCAAAAGCATTTATGGATGATGAGAGCAATTGGGAAGGAAACAGCAGTGGCTGAGCGCGGCCAGGCCTTTCTGGGCAGGCTGGGTTTATCCAGCTGGGCAGCACTGACCCCATGCCAGGGGCCGTGCCAGCTTCAGGAGCTCTGCCTGGCGTATTTATCACACTGCAGGCTTCTCCTCTCTCAGATACAGAGGTCTCAGGTGCCAGTAGATAAAGATGGAAACCAGGAATAATTCCTTCATGTGGCAGGATGTTTCTGGTTCAGAGTGGAGGTATAAAAATGGGGACAGTATCACATTAGTGACACTAATCTGTGAGCCCATAGAATTCAAGTGTGTTTTGTAGAAAATTAAATGGCATAATTTTTTAAAGTACTACTCATAAAACTTTTGAGTATTTTAGCACCCATGAAATGTATAGAAAGGATCAGAAGTCAATTATGTTGTAATTCAGTAAATACACACTTCTAAAAATCAGTTAGTACAAAACTAATTTATAAAAAGCCATCTGGAAACTGTTTGGGGGAAAAAAGCTCACTTGTATTGTTGATCACATAAACATTTGTATGGAGTTTATATTAATGACATGGCAACTCCCTTTTTATGGTCTCATTTACAAAAGATTGCACAGAAACATGGGATTTCCATACAGACCTTGGAAGGCTGTTTCAGTTATCACTGACACCCTACACACAGTACCAGGGCTTTGTGCTTGCAGTACTCTGAGCCAAGCTGCCTTTACCTCTGACTGAAAGAGCCCAAACATTTCTAATGACAGCTTGGGAAATCCTGTTCAAATTCAGCTCATGCAACGCTGGCGTAAAGTCCAGGGAGTGAAGAGAACAGAGTTCAACTGGTATCAAACACAGGAGCTGGAAATGTTCAAACTTCTGGCCTCCCTAAGCCACTGCACTTCAGGAGCCAGCCTGGGATCTGCTCCTCCACAGGAGGCTGTGCAGCACTGCTCCAAGACCCTTCATCTGCACACTCAGCCTCAGCTGAGGGCACGGAGTCCCTGAGTTTCGCTGGGGAAGAGTATTTATTTATTAAGGAGATTGTACAATAAAGAGACATTAAATATGCACCAGTATTTTGGCTTTCTAGCCTCAGGTTCACAGGAAAGGAATAAATATTCCAGTTGATTTGCTTCGGTAGAGTTTTGTTCTTGTCCTGGCTGCACTTACCTCCCCTTGGATGTGCACCCAGGGACACAACCCCTGCTAGGGCCACTTGCTGAGCCACAGAACCCTCCTTTTCAGAAGCTGGGTTTATAAACCACACCAGGAGTGGCACATACCTATTAAAGAAGAAAAAAACATGATTACACAACAGAAAAGGACTCAAAGCACAGCTGCACATCAGTTTAAGAGCTCTCCTTGCTGCAAGGGCACTTACAAAGCTTCAATTAAAAACTCTCTCAGTCCTGCTCCTGAACTTCCCAGGGGGGTTTGGGCTGAACAGGGCAGCTCTGTGCACACTTACAAACAGGTGGCCCCAGGCCAGCTTTGGATGGAGAGCTATTTCCTGACTCCTCATCCAGAAGCACAGAATGGTTTGGGTTGGAAGGGACCTTAAAGCTCATCTTGTCCCAGCCCCGCCATGGATCAGCAGAAGAAATGCCACTGGAGCGCAAGCCACGGTTTGATATGGAAACCAGGGCTGCCTGATGGATGTTTGTGTAGGGCTTCATCTCCCAGACCAACTGCTGTTTTATTTAAAAATGCCTTTTCCCTTCTGCCTCAGCCATGTCTAAAGCAGGGCTGGTCCAAACAGAATGAAGATTATGACTGATATGAGATATGGATAAGTGGGAGCTGTTAACCACTTTCCCTTCTGTAATACCAGATGATGTTGGTTAGCAACAACTTATCCTCTGAATCTCAGCCAGGAAAAATGAGGAGGCAGCTCATCTCTGTCACTGGTTTGATCTCCCAGCACATCCACAGTTGACACAATGGGAAGAAATGGAGAGAGGGAAATGTAAATGTTCTGCGTGTGTCAGACACACGCTGTAACCCTGAGGCAGCAACTGTGAAAGAGCAGAGCAAAGAAAAGGGGATTTCTTTCTTCACTGCCACCTCCTCGACCTGTGTGAGACAACAAATTGGACAAATGAATCCCCTGTGGGCCACACTGAGTGGCTGCTCTCAGAAAAGGTTGCTCCTTGGTTTGCCATAACCAGAGCTGGCAGGGCTACAGATCCCACGTAGGATCTGATGCTCCACACGGGTTATTTTCATGTTCTCTGCCTCAGATACACGCAGCATCATATCTACAGGGGAAGAGTAGGAGGAGATAAAGGACAATAATAAACGTGGCCTGACTCGAAGGAAGGGAGAAAGGAGAAAAAATAAACCAGTGCATTTCTGTGTGTGTTTCTTCTTTTCCTTCTAGGGTGCCTCGACAGAATGATGGTCGGTGCTGCTTTAGGATGAGAGAGATCTAATTAATGGAAGGACTCCTTGCTGTTGAGCTTACAGCCCAGGCAAGCTGCTTTATTCCTTGTTGCAGCCTGATGACACTGGGGACAGCTGGTGAGAAATGCCTTCAGGAGAGAAGGCAGCACACAGCAGTGTAAGGTCAGACAGACACATTAGCCTAGAGCCCCAGCCTCCCCAGCAGCCAAACGAGGTGAACTTTGAGGCTCTGCTGTGACAGTGAAATCCTCTGCTCAGCTCTAAGCCAGGCCCAATGGTACAAGCCCTCCTGGCCTGAGGTCCTGAGGTCTGAGCAGCACTCTGCCCTTGGAATGCCTGGCACTCACTGAAGCCCAGCTCAGCTTCCTGGCTGCCCTGCTGACACCGTGCTCTCCTCTTGGGCAATCCCCTTCTCCCTGAGCATCGCTGCTCTCACGTTCTGTAACCTTACTGGGGCAAGAACGTCTCTTCCTGCCTTATCCACCCTGGGAACTGCTCTGCCTTTTGGAACCTGCAGTGACACGGAATAGCTGGCCTAGGCAAGGGCTCTGGGTGACTCCAGGGGGTGGATTGTGCATGGCAAGTAAGACAGGACGTATTTTCAAAAATCTGTCCAGCACAAGATGATATCCATTATGTCTGGTGAAGAAATCACATTAGAAATCCGTGCCGCCCTTACTTGCAGCCAGAATTCAGGAAGGATGCCAGACTGCGAGGCAATGGGAAAAGAATTATTAAAGATGCCCTTCTGAGGGAAGGAAATAGAACTCATGAGAAACATGATAAAATTCCACTGCAAGTGTTGTTCCCCCCCCCAGTGTCCGCTGCAGTATTTTGAATTCTGCAGTGCATCTCTGATGTAATCAGAGCTCCTGCAAGGAGTCCTGCTCCTGCTCCACAGCACAGACAATTCAAAGTTGTGCCTGGATGATAACAAGCCTGCAAAGAAGATGCAGAAGTCCCCCCACGTCTCTCCTATCAATTCCAGTGCCTGCAACTCATCTCTGTTGCTTTCTACCATTTGTAAATTAAGTTTTAAAAGACATTTAAAAAAGTTTCAGATTTCAGTGCAGGTTGATATGAATATAGTGAATTTTTGGAAAGAATTCCATAAGGAACAATGCAATGTTCTCTCCTCCTTCGGTCTTTCCTTAGTTAAGCAGGCAGCATTTCCAAGCAGTGCCACACTCGGCTCTCCCCTGGCACAGGATTTCCGTGCTGTGCCTCACTGCCAGGCACCTCCTGCCACGCTCCTGCAGCTCTTTACAGCCTGAGAACAGACCTCAAACTTCAACTCTGCTTGCAAAACTGCACTTCCAGCCAGATCAAAGTAAAACTTAGGAAGGTCAATGTATAACATGAAATAAAACTCTCCTGAAAAGCAGATAAGCTGAAAAAAATATGCTCTGTCTTGCTCTCCCTGAGCTGGACAGTTGTGGCATCTTATGACAACCTACAAAGAGAATTATGTCAAATATGTTATTCACTGTTTGGTTTTATAAAGCCGAGCCTTATTCAACTGATAATAATCAAAAGTGAAATAACTTTGCGGATAACTTATATCCCCAGGAGAATGTGCTGAAATACATCAGGATTAATAACTGCAGTTACTCCTCTGCTGTGAAACATATTTATGTCAACAAATTTCAGCAAGTCACATGCATAGCAATCTCTTACACATAATTTCAAAAAGTAAAGGATTTGACATTTACTTGTATAGATAAATATTTCGCTACCGAAATTAAGATACGTAGTCATGGAAGAGTTATTTCATGCTCGTCCTGTCCTCAACCCCTCCCCAAGTCTTTTCCAATGAAAAAAAAATCTCCCGGAAAGACATTGCCTATCAAGAACAGTTCACTTGATGCGTCTGTCAGTCACCAACGAGCAGAAGTCAGTACATACACCAACATAAAAGACATCCCTTAATTACTTAAAAATGAAAGCTGTAAAGGACCTTCAGATCAGGCAAGGCGGCAGAAAGTGGCGAGGCGAGCCTCCATGGTGCGCTGAGAGCCCCCGGAGCGCGGAGCGGCAGAGCCGGCCGGGGGAAGCCGGAGCAGCAGCAGCGAGCGGCGGGATGCGCCCGGAGCGCCGTCAGCCTCCTCCGCGGCGGGGCCGGGCCAGGGCACGAACGAGCCGAGCGGTGCCGGGGAGCAGGCGAGCCCCTCCCGCTGCTGGCGGCGCGGCCGGCCCGGCTCCGGCGGGGAATGCCGGCCGCTCCCGCTCTGCCATCCCTGCCGAGGGACGGAACCTGTTGCCGCGGCCGAGGGGGCCCCGCCCGCTCCGGGGGCTCGGCGGCTCCGGCCACCCCCGGCCGGGCGCTGCCCCCGCGGCTCCCCCGGAGCCGGGCGAGTCGCCCGAACTCGCCCGCGAGTTGCCCGCGGCGGCGGCGAGCGCGGAGCCCCGCGGCTGGCTCGGACCGGGCGCTACCGCGCTGCGCCTCCGCCGGGGCCGCGGGCGGGACGGGCGAGCTCCGGCCGAGCCCCGGCCCCGCGCATGGTGCGGCACCGGCACCGGCACCGGCACCGGAGCGGCGCCCGGGCTGCCCTGCCCGCACCGCCCGCGCCGGACGAGCGGCAGCGGCAGCGGCAGGAGGAGGAGGAGGAGCTCCCGGAGCCGAGGAGGAGCGCAGCCCGGCCGGGGCCGCCCGCAGCCCTGCCCCGCACACGGGGGCCATCCCGGGCTGCCCCGTCCGCCCGCCGCTCCCGCTGCTCGGGCCCTGTCGTGCGCACCGGGCCGCTGCTGCTCGGACAGGTGGGATCGCGAGCAAAGGCGCAAATCCCATCCCGACTGTGCGCCCGGTCTGCTCCCGGAGAGCCCAGCCCGTGCTTTGTTCCCGGGGCGCCCTCGCAGCGCACGGCAGCATCAGCGCACGGGGTCGTTTCACAGACTTGGAGGATATTGCCTAGATCTACTTTTAATGACATTTGCGTGACATCTGGGTGGAAGGTACTCTCTGTGGATGCAATCTCCACGTGAAAGCGCGAGTTGAATCTCGGTGCCGGGGTTGAGGAGCCACCGGCAGCTCAGGCTCTGTCACACTCTCGAGCGAACGCTCCCATGCCGTGCGCTGCTGCTCCCCCGCGGGTGCAGAGACCACGGCGCCTCTGGGCTCTGAGCTCCCTTCCCTGCCCAGGCACTGCTCCTGGAGGGAATTCCCTGCAGGCGTCCCGCGCCTCCGTGCGGGATGGGGACAGTCACCTCAAAGGGACAAGGGCTGCGTGTTCCTGTGGGCATTGTGCCCTTCACCCGGAGCACTGCGGGGTCTGGTTTCAAGCCAAGTCCTTTGTTGCTATGGTAATACAAATGAAAAACCTATACTATGGTAATTTTAGCAAAACACCTCTTTTCTCCCCCTAAAGTAGATCGGACTGTGGTTCAGGATTGTGTGGGCACGCAGGAACAGCCGTGCTGATATTCCTCAGCCGGAGCTGTTGAACAGCAGTCGTGCAGAGGGGCTGTCAGCTTGGGCTGCTTTTCCCTGGTACCGCTCAGGATTTTTGTTTGACTTTGGCAAGGTTTCTGAGCAGGCTCTCAGCCTTTGTCTGTAGCAGGGAGCTGATTGGTTTTACTGGCCACAGTGACAGGGAGCCTTGGCTTTTGTACAATAGTCTGCAATAGTTTTGCTAACAAAACCCGTATTTTAAAAGTCTTTGCTGTCGAAGAAGAAGGACATACTAAGTAGGGTCTCCCAGGGAGTCATCTGGGAACAGTTCTGGTCGGTGTTTGCTGTGATAACTTGGGTGACAGGATGGAGGGCATTGCTAGAAGATGTGCAGTGATTCCACACGGAGAGCAAGGCTGAGGTTTCGAATGACCCCGAGGTAGTGCAGAGCCCGTCTGAGCTCAGCACAGCGGAGCTGTAGGGGACAGAGAGATGCGGTGTGCCACAGGGGAGGAACATCCCGCGTTGAACGAGCAGCGGGAGGGACACGCTGCAGAGGAGACTCCGGCTGAGCCTCGCAGCCCGGGCAGTGCTGCAGAGCGCGAGCAGCAGCCGGGGGACATCAGAGGGCGACATTTCTGCTCCTTCAGCGCTGGCCAGGCTCGGCTGCAGCGCTCCGGCCGAGGCACTCACCCCGACACAGAGATGTAGGCAAAGCAGAGAGGAGAACAGCAACCGCAACTGCGAGAGGCTTGGCAATGTAAGCTGTGCGCAAGGCTGGAACTCATTATTTGAGCTGGAAGAGAAAACACAATGTAAGGACTCAGCAACTGTCTTGAAATGTATAAACACATTTGCGAAGATGACAGTAAACACTTGTCCTCTGACCACAAATGACGGGACAAAAAGCAATTTGCTGAAGTGCAATTAGGGAGATTACTTTAGATGTCAGGGAAAAAAACA